>NC_044363.1:8654492-8830013 GCF_007364275.1 Archocentrus centrarchus | reverse complement strand
GATTTCTACCTGCTATCTTTCTGTAAAGCTAACTGAACCTCATTATATATTAATGTAATAATATAAAACACATGAGAATAGAAATGTTATTCCAATCTAAATTTTAATCCTAATGAATGCACTCAGCTTGAATCGGTTCTGTAGGACACAAACTGTGAAAGGGAATTTAAACACAGCTCTGTTCTCTGTGTCCTCCATAGTAGAGGGTGACTGTGCCTCCACCTAAACACAAACATGAGGATACTCAGGGGTTACAGTGGGATTCAGAAGGTGGAGGAACCCTAAGATCAGCTGTAGTGGCTCTGCATGGGGAGAAGAACCACAACTTTCTATTGTGAGCTGCAGTAAATGATGTTGGTATGCAGGCTGTGATCAGCTGACCTGCTGCTGCTGCTGCTCTGAGGTTTACTGCTCTGTGTGGATGAACTGACTTCACAAAGATGTAACCCAGTATTTCACAGCTATCTGAGCTGATCTCCATCCCCTACACTGACAGCATACAGGCTGTAGAAATGTTGGATTCAGTGAATGAATCTCAGCATCAGCAGCTTTGACTCAAACTCATCTCTGCTGCACTGATGTAACCTGTAACTCTGACCATGAACACAGCCTCTGTGCACCAACACAGAGCTTTACTGTAAATACAGTAGAACAAGCTAACCTGTTTATCACACACTAAACTGCAGTATTTTCATACAATCTTTGAATTACACAAAGTCAGCATACTTCAGTTTGTTTTGCCGTCCTTACCTTTAATTCTAACCTCTCTTCTTCCTCTCCTGTCCTCTTTCTCCATCTCTGAGTGAACTTCTCTCTCTTTGCTCTCCCTGAAATACAGCAGCTCTGCATTTAGCTAGCAGACACACTGTGTGACAAACTGCACACACTTTGTGTTTGCTGATATTTGTTGAGCATTTAGAAACGTTGCATTTACCTGCCACATGTTACTCCCTTCATGCTCGCTCCTCTTCGGTAGCGCTAGCTAAACTGTTTGTGCCGCAGCGCAACTTACGGACTCGGTCCGGCCCGCTGTAACCCCTGATTATAGCGCTATAAATGATACATTAATTATATGGGTTTGCGTATTTAATCCCTTTGTACGTGATAATCCCCGGTGATGGAGGATACGCCGGTACGATTGTCTCTTATGTTATTATTCCTCCGTTTAGGCTCAGATCGTTTGATGATTGACGGAGCACTGACAGGAAATGCAAACTTCTCTCTGATGTGTTAAAAAGTAACGAGTCTGTTTTGAAAATGTAAGAAGTAGAAAGTACAAATACTTGTGTAAAAATGTAGGGAGTAAAAGTAAAAAGTACTCAGAAAAATAAATACTCAAGTAAAGTACAGATACCTAAAAAATCTACTTAAGTACAGTAACAAAGTATTTGTACTTCGTTACTTCCCACCTCTGCCTGTTTCATTGCTTTCAGCCTTTGTCTCTGGGAGAACTATAAACTTAGAGACATCAGTTAATTGAGAATTCAATCCTTTTCTGTAATATCATCTGTAGATGGCATAATACTCACCAGCAGATCCAGCCAGAGCCACTATGGTACAAACCAGTGCACACACAGTCAGCATGTTCATGGTTGCAGATGATGAGATGGGAATCAGTGATGCTTCTGTAGGAGACTCGTACAGACTGCAGGTCAGTAAAGAGAAGTCGACTGATTATTAAATGAAGAACGCCTGCCCCTTCCTCCTGTTCCATGACGTCTTTTTGCTATCTTTCTGAGAACAACCAAGAATTAGCAGAAAACAAAATCATTACATCATCCCAGCACTTTAAATCTGGAAGTACAGAAAAAGAGTAAGTCACTGAATGTGTTGAGCAGTTTATCAGATTTATAATGTCCGTGCCACAAAACACTTTTTTTTTTATCTTGAAAACCACTAATTGATTTGATTAAAACAAAGAAACAAACATATCAGTATGTTATTTTCTGTTAAATGATAAAATACACACTCAAACACAAAAATATTTTATTTTATCTTGTATAGCATCACTTAATAAAACCCCGGTTCTCAAATAAAATCCCCACAACCCGCTGACCTTAAAATCCGGCAGGCGTGCAATAAAACAAAGTAAAAGCACGCCCGTGCATAACAATAGTGCTAAAACTCTACTCTGCTCCGTTTTCCTGCCGGCAAAACATCGAGGGGATCACACCAATATTAAAGCAAGGCAGCGGGCATAAAACGCTTGTATAAAAAAAGGGGAAAGGCAAAACAGCAGCACACTGTAGCTTTATCCCGAGGAAGCGATGGCGGCGCCGTGGAAATCAACACGCCGCCGACCCAGGCCCAAACACCCTATAACACAATAAATATTAAAATGACTGGCAAAAATATTGAATATAAACAGAAACCCGCGGAATTACATACCAGTCAATCAATGCTTGCAGGGACCAAATTGGCCAGTGTGGGGCTTCCCCAGCTACTACCTACAAATTAAAAGGCAAATAATCTACAGGATTAAAATTGCATTACAATAGAAAAAGGAGTCATACCATACCCGAAGCTTATGGAGGGAGGGCTACAAGGTTACCACCAGCGTACTCGGCTGCAGCCAGGAGAAACGTGAATGAAAACCCAGAAGCGTGTGCATCACCGAGAGCAAGATCACAATATGGTGTTACACGCTGCCCTTTTATACCATGACCGCCCAGCTAACCAATTAGAATCCATTCTGCTACATAATCAGCTCTCAGGACTATTCTCTTTCTCCAGCTTTGAGTTTCATCTGTTTGAACTTGGTCACTCCTGTCCTGTACTGTGCGCAGTAATCTATAGACCACCCAAATACAATAAGGATTTCTTAAATGAATTCTCTGAATTTCTGGCTGAAATTATGCCTAGATATGATCAAGTCCTTATTGTTGGGGATTGTTGGGGATTGCATACATGTGTGCTGTCCTGGAAAACCATTGGCTAAGGACTTTCAAAGCCTTATTGACTCTTTTAATTTTATGGAGTGTGTGGCTGGACCCACACAAGAACATGGACACACTCTAGACCTCGTCTTATCTTTTGGATTGACTGTTTCTAATGTGAGGATTTGTGATGCAGTGTTTTCAGATCACATGCCTGTGTTGTTTGACATTTCCCTGCCTGGAAATACTCTCAAACCTCGTACTCCTGCTCGGCTAGCACGCATAATCAACCCTTCTACTGCTGATCATTTTTCAGCTGTCTGTAATCAGAACTGTGTTATTCCTGAAGCTGTGTGCCATGATACAGACGCACTCAGTTCTTGGTTTCTTTCCACTTGTCAGTCTGTACTAGATGCCGTGGCTCCATTAAAGCCTAGGCAGCCAAAACCTAAGTCTGAGCATTGGCTGGATGAAACAACTCGTGCTATTAGGCACAAGTGTAGAAAAGCTGAACGAAAGTGGAAGAAAGACAAGCTCCAGGTTTCATTTCAAATCATGAAGGACTGCTGGTATCGCTATGTGAGAGACGCTAGAAGGAAATATTTGTCAAACATCATTAGATCAAACTGCAATAAGCCTCATATATTGTTTAAAACTGTAGACGCTGTTCTTGATGTCCCACAGAGCGTCTGCATTGAATCTTCATCTGAGACATGTGAAAACTTTCTAAACTTCTTTGTGAACAAGGTGGCTAATGTGAGAGCTCAGATATCATCTGTTGCTATCGACCCATCATTCACTGCTCCCTGCTCTGCTGCTTTGATCAGTTTGAGCCTGTGACTTTACCTTTTTTGTATGAGGTTGTTGGTCATATGAAGCCCTCTGGGTCCCCTACAGATGTAGTCCCTCCACGACTATTTAAAGAGGTTGTTACCACCTTGGGGCCATCAGTTCTTGCTGTTATTAACAGCAGTTTGTCCTCAGGTGTTGTTCCAAAAGACTGGAAGAATGCAACAGTGCAACCTCTGTTTAAAAAGGCTGCCTTGGATCCTACTGTGCTTTCAAACTTTAGACCAATTTCCAAGCTGCCTTTTTCTTCTGAGTTTTTAGAGTCAAAAGACATTTTTGAGGTTTTTCACTCTGGTTTTAAGCCCTTCCATAGCACAGAATCTGTACTATTAAAGGTTTTTAATGACATTCTTTTAGCTACAGACTCTGGGGATTATGTTATCCTAGTTTTACTGGATTTAACAGCGGCCTTTGATACAGTGGATCACAGTATTTTACTCTCTCGTTTAGAGCATTGTGCAGGCATTCATGGCACTGCCCTGTGTTGATTGAGGTCCTACCTGGCTGAGAGAACATTCTGTGTCAGTCTTGACAGTTTTAAGTCTTCATGTTCTCCTCTGCTGTGTGGGATACCCCAGGGTTCCATCCTTGAACCACTGCTATTCTCACTGTATCTTCTTCCATTGGGTTGCATTTTTAGAAAGCACAAATGTGCTTTCCATTTTTATGCTGATGATAGTCAGGTGTATGTCCCCTTAAAACAAGAAGACTCTTACTCTATAAAACCTCTGATTAAGTGCCTTGATGAAGTTAAAACCTGGATGGCACTAAACTTTCTTCATTTAAATGACAAGAAGACAGAGGTTTTGGTTGTTAGTCCTGGTACTACTGCTGGGTCGTCTCCTGTAGATCTGGGGCCTCTAACACAATACGCAAAACCTACTGTTACTAACCTGGGTGTCAGAATGGACAGTGTTTTTAACCTAGATAAGCAGATCAGTGCAGTGGTGAAGTCCAGCTTTTTTAAACTCAGACAATTAGCTAAGGTCAAATAGATCCTCTCAAAACAGGACTTTGAAATTGTAATCCATGCACCCATTACATCACAACTGGATTACTGTAACTCTCTTTATTATGGGGTTTCCCAGACATACCTGTCCTTCAGCTGGTGCAAAATGCAGCTGCTCGTCTTTTAACTGGTACATGGAAAAGAGATCATATTTCTCCTGTTTTGGCCTCACTGCACTGGCTCCCTGTTCATTTAAGAGTACATTTTAAAATTCTTTTATTTGCTTTTAAGTCATTAAATGGTCTTGCCCCCCCTTACCTTTCTGAGCTCCTACATGTGCACTCGCCCTCCCGGTCGCTCAGGTCCGCTGATCAGCTGTTCCTGGATGTGCCGAGGACACAACGAAAGCTCAGACGGGACATAGTTTTTGCTGTGACAGCACCGAGGCTGTGGAATTCACTTCCACTCCATATTAGACAGGCCTCTTCACTGTCCATTTTTAAGTCACTTCTTAAAACCCAACTTTTTTCATTGGCGACTGCTTGAGAGTTGACTTTTATTAATTTTTTACTCATTTGTTTTACTTATCAATTTTAATTATGTTTGTTTTTATTGTTTGTATATTTTATTGTGTTTTAATGTTAAGCACTTTGGTCAGCACTTGCTGTTTTTAAAGTGTTATATAAATAAAGTTGGCTTGGCTTGAATAATTCATTTGCAAGCAGTTCTGGCTATGTTCATAGTTATCGGGCTCTCCAGGACACCAGTTGGCATAGTGGAAAATGGTGCCATTGCTCCAAATCTAATGGCCCTCCTGGAGGAGAGAGAGCAGATTACAGTTAAAAGAATATTGGGGTAGTAAGGACGGACCTGAGGAACACCATCATTAAAATGGCCAACAGAAACATCAACTGTTGGACTGCATGTGTTAAATTGCATGAACACATATTGCATATATAATAATTGTACACTTAGTTGTTTTCATTGACTAAAGTATCTGCTGTGCATCAGAGCCACCAATCCAGGTTTCTTTGTAGTCATGATAAAAACTCAGTATGAGCCTCTGAAGCTCGTGGTCCTCCATGAAGTTGTGCACCAAGGCTGCACTGGTAATCGGGCGTACGGGGCATTTGCCCGGTGGGCCGACAGTCCTCTGGGGCCGATGCTGTTAGGTTTTTTTTTCTTCCCTTTTTTTTTTTCTGAGACCGGCCCACAGTTTAGAGGGGGCGCCCCATTGGCCCATCTTCAATATAGACAGTGGACCGAACCAATCAGGATATAGGATGAAAGTTGCCCCACCCTTTTTCTGTACGGTGCCACCTGCTAGTTTCAGTGTTGAGCGCATATGTTAACAGAGAGAATATGGAGAATCCGAAGCAGCAGAAAGGGGTGCAGAGAAGTTACGTGTGATGAAATTGAAGAGTGTCGCTGTAGATGCTACAAAATGTGTAAAGATCACAGACATGTTCGCTGCTGTAGCCTCCACGTCCTCTGTAACAGCAATGCTGCAGCAACAGCAGCTGTAGGCAGAGCCGGCCAGAGGCATAGGCGACATATACAGCTGCATAGGGCCCTCTGACCACCAGGGGGCCACCAAGCTCACCCACATTTGTCATGAAACTTTTTTGTTTTTTTTTTTGTTTTTTTTTTTACAAATGCCAATTTCCTAAAAGAAATAAGAGACTACTCTAACTGTCCAGATTTGTGTACTTGTAACAAAACTAATTTCATGAGTAGGCTACACTCTAATATTTCTGTCTCAGACTGATGCTGGAAAGCTAATTCATGCATTCATCACTTATAGGATGGACTATTGTAATTCTTTATTATCAGGCTGTCCTAAAAGCTCCCTGAAAAGCCTTCAGCTGATCCAAAATGCTGCAGCTAGAGTACTGACAGGGACTAGAAAGAGAGAGCAGATTTCTCCCATATTGGCTTCTCTTCATTGGCTCATAGTACCGTATCACCCCAACAGAGCACTTTGCTCTCAGACTGCTGGCTTACTTGTGGTTCCTAGGATACTTAAGAGTAGAATGGGAGGCAGAGCCTTCAGCTTTCAGGCCCCTCTTCTGTGGAACCAGCTCCCAGTTTGGATTCAGGAGACAGACACCCTCTCTATTTTTAAGATTAGGATGACTGTTGAGTTTTCTCTGTAATTATTGTGGGGTCTTTACCTTACAGTATAAAGTGCCTTGAGGCGGCTGTTTGTTGTGAGTTGGTGCTGTATAAATAAAACTGAATTGAAAAGGCTGAAACAGTAATACATCCTAAAAAAAAAAAAAAAAAAAAAATCAACTTTAACCCTCCAGCATTAATAACGATGAAATGTATTAAGGGGGCCCCAAATCAAATCTTGCTTAGGTCTCCTTCAAGGCTTGGGCAGACTCTGCTGTAGGTGAAGACAGCAGCAGCGTGATGAGCAATGGCATTTGATTAATATCAATATTTATTTACATTTGCATACTTTCCCAAATCTGGCAGCCACGGCACCTTAATCTGATAGTGTTGGATGAGCAGCAAGTGTCCATTTTAGGCTGCATCATAGCATTTTAGATATTTAGGTTACAGGTGTGCTGAAAGGCTGCACAGTAGTTAGAATTTGTAGCCTCTGTGCTGGTTAAACGTGTTTTAAAAAGCACTCAAACAGGTGAAATAACAGATTTTAAAAAGCTAAATGATGCGTAAAAGCTTTGCAATTTAAGAATTACTAAAGTAATTTTTTAAAAAGTATAATAATATTATTAGCAAAAGGTATGCTCATATTGAATAAGAGTAAGACAGTGTCAAATGCTTCTAAGACATAGTTGCGGGCCGGTCTAAGCCAAAAATGCCAGGGCCGATTTTTTTGTCCCAGTCCAACCCTGGATGAGGGTGAGACCTGTTAGATCTTAGGTGTGTGTTTGAGGCTTTTGGAGAGTTGCCAGAGTGAGCGCTGCTCCTCATGACACCTGTAACACTATATTATACTTCAGCAGTGTTTTATGACAGGTACATTCCTACAATGGAGTTCTGTAGGCCCCCACCCTCACGCTCTTCTTTCCAGGAGGGGGTAGAGATAAGACTTGGGTAAGTGGAGTGATACTAACGATGTTATCCCAGTAGATGTTTTGAAATTGTCATGACTTGAGTGTGTGTGGCAGGCAGGAGAGAACCCCAAGATGCAGACTTGGACGGAGGTTGTAACAAAACACGGTGGATTTATTAACAACGGAAAAGCCAAACACAATAATACTGGGGCTGGACAGGTGCCAGGACTAAATAACAAAAACCAGGGCAAAGGGATACACACAACACGGGAACACTTGAGGCAACAACATCAGCGACACAACAAAGAACAAATGGAAACTGAGGGCTTAAATACAAAATGGGTAATCAGGGCAAGAGGAAACAGCAGGGCACAGCAGCTGAGGCAAATGAAACTAATAACACAGGGGAAGCAAAGCTAAACACAAAGCACAGGGAAAACCAGACTGTCAAAATAAAACAGGAAGTGACAAACCAAGGTACATGCTGACTCAACATGGGGAACTGGCACACAGACTCAGGACAGAGACGCAGACTAGTCACAACACTAGGAATAAAACACCATAAGAAACACCGGGGGTCAGAGGACAGACAAGCTGACAAAACAGACACAAGACCATAGATACAGGGAAAGACAGGGACAAAGGGAATAAGAATCAAAACATTCTGGGGACAAAAACTCAGGAAATATGAAACTAAACACAAAACGCTGGGCAAACGGTCCAGGACATGACATAAATGTTCATCATTTGTGACATCTGTCTGATCTGTCATAAACCAAAAGGTACCCCTGTGATGTGTGCGCCTTGAACGTGTGACTTTAGAGTGGGCGTAGTTTAACCAAAAGACAATTGGTTGGGATTCAAGTTTCATGGGCTGAGACTTGTAAATTATGTAAATTAAGAATGTAAATGTAAATTAGGAAGGGTCAAAGGCAAGTGGGCGGTTACCATGTTTAAGATATAAAATGTTTGCCATTCTTCCTCTCACTGGACCTCTCTCTGTTTGCTCTTCTCTTTCCTGTCCTCTCTTTTTTTCCTTTCTGCCTCTTTTTCTGTCTCTGTGTTTCTCTCTTCTCTTCTTTCTTCTTCTTCTGTCTGTGTGTGTGTATCTTAGTCTCAACTATGTTACTGTCTGTATCTTGGGTTTTGTGTGTGTTCTGTGTAACTAATATGTCTAATAAACAGCCTGCACTGGAACCTGCTCGTCCCAGTGATGTTTTGGATATTTGGGGTTTAATTGGGTTTGAATTTTCGGCCAGAAGGAACATGGAGACCCTAACGAAATGCCGCCGGAAATGGGCAGAGTATTTGAAAGCCTTTTTTCCTCATTCCATTCTGACTCTGGGGAGCATTTGTATAACATTATGCTGGTTGGGACTCTTACACATATAGAGACACAGTTGTATCATGAAAGGTATCAAGGTAACAGGTACATCCTCATGCAGTTCATTACATCACAGATTATCATGAATTCAACCCAAACTGAGGTGATGGTACTGTGGTTTGTAGTGCTCTAGGGGGGCGCGTGTGTGTGTGTGTGTGTGTGTGTGTGTGTGTGTGTGTGTGTGTGTGTGTGTGTGTGTGTGTGTGTGTGTGTGTGTGTGTGTGTCATGCATCCAGCTAGGGACCAGGCTTATCAGTCTCAGGCTCTAAACTGCGACGTGACATGCCAGGAAAGAAAATCTTAAAATAAGAATTGGATAATTTCCTGTGCCAAAAAATTAAAATAAAATAAAACCTTCTGCCACCTACAATGGCAAGTAGTGACATCTTTCAGTTGAATATTTTCATAATGAAGATTGATTAATGATACCGAGGCAAGCTGAAGCATCTTTCCTTTTAGATTTCCTTTTTACGACGGAATTAAACAGAAGCGCGTAGGAGGGGACTCGAAAATGAAAGTGTGCTAAGTGCGTGTTTTTCAGCAGGCCAGGAGCCGCAAATCAAAGATCTTTTGATGCAAAGTTTTACGCAGAGCGAACAATGGTTTTACCGGCACTCGTTTTGCTCTCAGTCTGCCGTCTGTCTGTCGCGGAAGATACAGGTGAGAAAATATGTTTTTATTTTTATTTTTTTAAAGCACCACTACAGGAACAGTTTTTATTACCGCTTTTTTATCAGAGCTGGACGTGTATTTAACCACACACACACACACACACACACACACACAATAAAAACCTACTCGGAGTGAATCTTGAGTCGGGATTTCATTTGCGCAATGAGGGGAAATCCTGCCCAATAAAACGATGTGACACCGAACTTTGTGTCGGGATTACATCCACTGCTCAGATAAAACAGAATAAGAAAAACAAATCAGATGTCTACGGAGGGAGAAAAAAAAAACATGTTACTGTCCTAGGAACGAAACTTTGCCAAAGACACCTGCAAAAAATTGAATTCAAAGACATCTAAAGTGAAAACATGAGCATGCAGGCTAGTCCATTTTGGCAACATTTCATTGCAGCAACTCAAAATGGTACTCAGCAGTTTGTATGTACTGTATGCCTTGTAGTGACTTGATCCACAACTTTACAGGCCACTACCGAGGGGCTGCTATGCCGGCGTGATTGCTTGCTTGACGCGTCTCCGTTGGTTTAAAATGAGTGCCATCCACAAACTCTATAAGTGAAGCTCATCTCATTTTATTTCGCTGTGGTGTCCATAACAAATAAACACTTACTGATTCGACACAAAATTGTGTGCAACCAAAGAAAGGCCCAATTGTTGGCCACCTGATGGTCATTATGCACAGACTTATTTAACCTGTCACCTTGTACCGCTCCCTAGTGTACAGACACTCAACTACAATCAAAGAGAAAAAATGTAAATCAAAATAAAATACAAGAAATGGCTCTTACACACCGGCCCCTAATTGTTAATGACCTGGCATAACAATTACATTCCAAACGTTTCATAGAGCCATTAATACACATCATACATGATTTACATCATACATTACATTGATTACATCTGAACATGAACCAGCCAACATCATATTGAAGTACCACAACCTTAATCATTTGTGGCTTCCTGCAACAGACAAAGCTTCGTCACTGGTCTTTCTAGTATATTTGTCTTTGTCTGGAGCTGCACAGAACGGACGAATCCTCGTTTATCAGGGAATGTTTTCAAGACTCTGCCCAACGGCCAGGTACCTCGAGGAGCTGTAGTATCCACCACCATTACAATATCTCCAGGAATAAAACTTCTCTGTTTCTGGTTCCATTTTTGCCGCTCTTGGAGTAGTGGCAAATACTCCTGAGTCCATCTTTTCCAGAAAAGATCAGCAATGTACTGAACCTGTCTCCACCGCCATCTTGAATAAAGATCCTCCTTGTTAAACAGTCCGGGGGCCATAACTGGTTTGCCTTTCATCAGAAGAAGATGGTTTGGTGTGAGTGGTTCTAAATCATTGGGGTCGTCAGAGAGTTTAGTGATTGGACGATCGTTTAATATGGCCTCGGCTTCACATAGCACTGTATGGAGTCCGTCATCATCTAAAGTTTGTAGACGAAGAACAGAAGAAAGAACTTTCCTCACCATACGTATAACACGCTCCCATACTCCGCCATGATGTGATGCAGCAGGTGGATTAAAATGCCATTCAATGCCCTCTCCTAGCAAAGCTCTTCGTATTTTGTCCTGATTCAAAGCGTTTAGAGCCTCCCTAAGCTCTCTCTCTGCCCCCACAAAGTTTGTGCCATTATCTGAACGCATACTGGAAACTTGGCCTCTTCGGCTAACAAATCTTCGTATGGCATTAATACATGCATCAGTATCCAATGATGATGCCACTTCTAAGTGCACGGCTCTACTTGCCAGGCATGTGAAGATGACACCGTAGCGTTTGCAACGACTTCGTCCTCTTTTCACTTCGATGGGTCCGAAATAATCAACTCCGACGTTCGTAAATGGTGGGAGATCAGGTAGAACTCTTTCTTTCGGCAAATCTGCAATTTTCTGTTCTCCTATCCTGCTGTTGTAACGTCGACAAATGCAACACTGGGAAATAAGCTTTCTCACAGCTGAGTTGGCATTAGTAATCCAAAACTTTCTGCGCAATGTAGACAACATTTGACTCCTCCCACTGTGACCTGTCTGTTGATGAATGGCCCTTAATATGAGGGTAGAGATATGCTGATCTTTTGACAGGAGAAGAGGGTGTTTTATTTTCTCCGGCAACGCCGCCCTATTCAAACGACCACCAACCCTCAATAGTCCATCTTCCAGAAATGGGTCTAGTTTGTAAATGATACTGCCTCTTGCCACAGCCTTCCCAGCAGACAATGCTGCCATCTCTTCCTCGAATCTTTGTCGTTGGCTGTAGCGAATGATGGAAATTTCTGCTTTCAGAAGTTCCTCTGGTAATAAGGTTTGACCTCGTACTGCTTCTTTAAATCTTTCCATCTCTAACTGTTCATGGTTAACTGAACAACCTGCATCCTGTAACTCCTTCCTTCTTTGTTTCAGGCCCAGAAGAATACCCCTCAGACGGAGGAACCACCCAACTGCCACCTTGAGTTTCCTCCAATCTGAGAAGTAGGATATAAGCCGATCCATAGCATTTGGGTGGCTTTCAATAATTGTTGCACTCACAGTGACATTTTTCCTCACTTCAGGATCATCGCTAGGTATAGCCGACAATGATGTATTTGCTGGCCAATCTTCTTCTGGCTTGAAGAGAAATTCGGGGCCTTCAATCCATCTTCCCCCATTCAGCAAATCACTTGCTTTCAACCCCCTGGAAGCATCATCAGCTGGGTTGTCCTTAGTATTGACATGTCTCCACTGAGAGATTTTAGTTGCGTCTCTAATGGTGGATACTCTGTTTGCGACGAATGTGTGGAAACGTTTATCTTCATTCTGTATGTACCTCAATACAGACGTACTATCTGTCCAAAATACAGATTCATCTAAAGGAAACTGCAGCTCCGCTCTCAACATCTGATCTACACGAACTGCGAGCACTGCAGCTGTCAACTCTAAATGAGGAATGGTTACTGGCTTTAGGGGGGTGACTCTGGCCTTACCAAGCAGGAAAGAGACTTGGATTTTGCCCTGGCTATTTTTTATCCTGATGTAAGTCACAGTACCATATCCGTCCTGGCTAGCATCTGAAAAATGATGCAGTTGTGATTGCGTTGGGCATCCAAAGTCTTTGAGCTTAATACATCTCCTCACCTGGAATAATGCCATACCTTCCAAATCCTGCAACCACCTCCCCCACCGACGTCGAATATCCTCTGGTATCTCCTTATCCCACCCATGATGTCTCCTACAAAGCTCCTGTAACATAAACTTAGCAGATAGTGTCACTGGGGCCAGGAATCCCAAAGGATCATAGACTGAGCTAATTACCGACAACATTCCTCGCCTAGTATAAGGCTGGTCCTTCAACATCATCTTAAACTTGAACATATCTTTCTCCACACACCATTGTAGCCCGAGGGCCCGTTCAACCGGGAATTCATCTCGATCAAGTTCCGGTTCACTCAAATCCTTAGCCCGGTCTTTCTCAGCAATAGTCTGCAACACAGCTTGACTGTTGCTGGTCCACTTGGTCAGAGTAAAACCCCCTCGTTGGCAAAGGTCAGTGAGAGCTTGACTCATGACCACTGCCTCTTCCACTGTAGATAGGCTCTTCAGGCAATCATCTACATAGAAGTTCCAATAAACTGTCTCCACCACATCTGCAGAGAAGCAAATGGAATTTTCCTTTGCAGTCTTCCTGAGGGCATAACTGGCGCAACTTGGAGATGAGACGGCACCGAATAAGTGAACCACCATTCTGTATTGGGCCACTTTGTCCATATTACCCCCATCCCACCACAGGAAACTCAGGAAATCTCTATCTTCCTCAGTAACCTTTACCTGATGAAACATCGACTGTATATCACCCATTAATGCTATGGGCTCTTCTCTAAATCTAGTGATTACCCCCAACAGAGAACTTGTAAGGTTTGGACCTTGTAAGAGCTGGCTATTCAACGACGTTCCCTGGTATTCTGCTCCACAGTCGAACACAACTCTCAAGGTACCTTTCCTTGGATGTACTACACCATGATGGGGGAGATACCAGACCTTCCCAACTTTCCCATCCAGCTGGCTTTGGGGTACCCTCTCAGCATAACCCTTTTCGATTACGTCATTGAGGACACTGGTGTATTCCCTGTAAAACGTTTCGTTTTTCTCAAACTTTCTTTTCAAACCAAGCAGTCTTTGCTTAACCATTGCACGGTTGTTAGGTAAGGTAAGCTGGTCATTCCTAAATGGCATTTTCAGACTGTAATGTCCATCCTGAAGAGATACTGACTGGTCCATAATCTCCATAAACTTGAGGTCCTCTCTTGACCTTCCCTTTTCCTCCGCAATCTTTTCATTAAAATCGTGATTGTACTGGTTGGTCAACATTTCTTCCAATTTGCCTACAGAGATCCTATTAACAGCAGCCACTGAACTTCCTGCTTGAGTGCTACTATTATCTCTTTCTCTCAATGGACCATTTACAACCCAGCCCAGTACAGTTCTAACCGCATATGGACCGTTCCGCTGACTATTGACAACCTCCCACGGTTCCAATAACTGGGGGGCATTAGTACCAATCAGCAAGCCAATGTCTGCTGTTATATAAGGAATATGGATGTCAGATAGGTATGGCCACTTTACCAGCATTTCCTGTGTCACAATGTTATCTTCGAGGTCATCTGAATACCCAGCTTTTGAAATTCTCTGTTTTCCACATTTTATTTTGTATAATGATGTAACCAAGATAGATAAGCTGTGTGTGGGGGACCGAGTCAAAAACCAAGAGGAGTCACAGGAAATATTAGAAAAATAGGGTTTTTTATTTTAACCCAAAAGATCAAAATTACAAAAAGCTGAGCTCGTAAAAGAGGTCAAAGAAACAAAACTGAACTCAGGCAAAAATGTGCACAACAAACAAACTCACTGCACAAACAAAACATAACTGACCCACCTAAGAAATGACACACAAGGGTATATATACTGGCTGATCAGACCATTGACACACACAATAGGGGTAACTAAACAGAATACACCAATCACAAACACCACAATACAGGTAAGTTTGTTAATAAACTAAACACCAAAAAAACCCACTAAAAGCAAAATCTTAAAGCTCCCATATACAAATAATTAACTTAAACGGAAAGCTTTATTTAACTAAAGAAACAAAGCCCCTCCCCTCTACCAGAGCTGGTGGTGCAGCCCAATTTATCCAGTGTGCAGGTGTGGTCAGCCCTGGCCAACAGCTTGTCAGGCAACTCCCCAGGATTACAGCAGGTAAGTACCAGTAAAGAAACAAACTAATTATGAGCATCAACAAAAATGAACCATGGGTTGAGAAAAATACAAGTGAACTAAATGTGCGCGCTTACAAACAGAACAAATGCATTTAAACCAACCAATTTATTACAAACTAAAATAATGGTATTTGTATGAATAATGCATAAGGGAGTAACCGACTTTGCTGGAGTGTGGCCATAGATTTGGCCATCACACTGTGACTATATGAAACTGTGAACTGAAAAAGAATGCATTAGTACTTCATGTCTATCCAGTAAAACACTGGGAATGGTGTGTGGTACTGACCCAGATTAATCTGTAAAACTGTGTGACAAATGGCTAATTAAATGTAATAATTGGACTCCTTATTCCATTGTGTTGTCTCATTCCTGTTCAACAAACGAACACGCAGAAACCTAAAAGGCTTAAGCAGCAACATATATTTTTTTAAATTTCTTCAAGTGATACAGAGTCAATCAAAGGGAATGGCTGATTCATTGTAGGATCAATGCTGGCTGGTGTAGTCAAATCTTTGAAATCACAGCGATTGAACATCATTTCAGAAAGGAAAGGAAAACATCACGATTAAAGAGGAATATCTTTGGTTTCAGCTCATTGACCATGCTCAGCTCTGTTACCATGACAATTCTCAATGATAATAACATAGGTACTCAGGAGCATCTTTGGTGCTGATGCTTTATCAGTGACCAGGATCTTGCTGCTTTAATACTCTCTCAAGGGCTCTGGGTTGAGGATCAAAGTAATGTTGTGGATGGAGCCTTTGCTGGTCTTCTTACCGTACCACAGGTACACCGGGGGGACTTCGGTCATCTGGTTCAGATTCTGGTCCACCTTTGTATAGCCTGGAACTTCAGAGGTGGAGAATTTTGCATCATTGATGGCCTCAGTATGTTCCTTGGTCTGACGGTACCAGATGATGGTGCTGTGCCCACCTCCATCTCTGTTGAGGTTTCCATCCAGCCTCATTGAACTTTGCAGTGTCTCCATCACAGTTCATGTTGGCAGTGAGGTCACAGATGTAGGTTTATTTCTCTCTCAACACCCACAGGTAGATTCGGGCTCCTCAAGCATTTCGGTTCAGATCACAGACTCTCCCAGCCCAATCCAAACATGTCAGTGTCCTCATCTGCGTGTGTGGTGACACGAAGGTTGAGGATGGGCACATCACAGATTGAGGGACCTTGTAAGTACCACAGTTTGATTTTATCTCCAGGTGTTCCCTCATTGAGATTTGTGGGGATATTTTAATAGTTTACATATTGTACAGCAACTTTTTCCTCAACACATTAAATAAAATATAAAATAATTTTTTTCTTCAAAAATAAAATCAGGAAAAATGAGAACATTTCATGCTCATGAAAATTGTGAAATCAGAAAAAAGTCCAGAAACAAGAAACAACAAGCTATTTGGTTTTCTCTCTGATTCCATTTCTTTCTTTCCATGAACTGACAGATTTCCTCAGGCAGCTCATCGCACTTGTGTGATAAGGCACACCACCACACAGTGGCGCAAAAAGGGGGTATGCACTATATGCTATGCATAGGGGCGCCACTCAAGAGGTGGGCGCCAAAACTATGTGGGAAAATATCTCTCTAGTTGCATTTTCTGTATGCGCCCCTGCGCTCCCTCACCTCCCCTCCTCCTGTCCCCGTTTAAATACAGTCAGCAAGTTATGTCATAGAAGTCTTGTATTTTATAAGTCAATGATTAAGTGATCTGCACACATGAACACAGTGTTCAGAGGATGCGAATGGTGCGGTGTGTGTGTGTGTGTGTGTGTGTGTGTGTGTGTGTGTGTGTGTGTGTGTGTGTGTGTGTGTAGTGTTCTAGCTAGCGTTTGATCGCAAGGCGCCGCCGGTCTGAGACGCCCTGTAGTCGGGCTGAGGATTTCACCGCTTCACTTTCGGAGCTCTGCTGTCTCTGCATTTAGCAAACAGGAGCCCCCCGCGGACTCCGCACCGGCTAGATCGCTGCTTTAATCGCTGCTTGCGCCTGTAACTGCAATTTACAATCTACCACAGCGCAGGGAAAGTTCACAATGTGCACGCATGATTCAACACCAGTGGATCATCGCTGACAAGTTTTTTCCACGCCTCCATTGTCTGTGTGGTTTTGCTCTGTGCAGAGAATATCAGCTGTTATTTTTTTCCTTCCACGATCACTATAACCACAATCTGGTGGCAATCACACTATTGTGGTTTGGTTTGTGCGATTGTTTGGTGCCGTTACCTTCACTTTCTATGAACTGACAGATTTCCTCAGGCAGCACATCGCACCTGCGTAATAAAGCACGTCACCAAAGAAGCTATTTACTACAGAAAAGACTGAAACTGCTGTGATTTAAACCTTTGCCTCTTATAAAGTTCCCTGTCTGTGTTACGGTGTTTATGACGCATTCTGTCTTCAGGACTTTGCTGCGCAGCGTTTCCTGCTGTGTGACGCAGTGATGCACTGTCAGCTCACCTGCTTCGAATGTTATCAGTCCATTAAAGCGGGTGGTCAGCTCACCTGTGCAGGTCTCCTCTTCATCTTCTCCCATATCTGTCCCACCAATCCGCTCTTTTCCCCGCATCGCAAGTGAGGAAAAGATACAGATGGTTTACCTCCGATGTCCGCGTTCAGGTCTTTTGCCTCCCACCTGTTTGGAAAATCCCTGTTTTCCACTTTTCGTTGGGTCATTTTTGGGGGTCAGTCAGCTTAAATGTCACTGTAAAAAGTGCTGACCGATGTTTTATCCACTGATCACTGATCAATCGGCAATACGGAAAACGGGTTAGCGCACAGTTCTTGTCATATAGCTATACCACGGGTAGCCCACATTTACCACGGGTAAATGTGAGCTATTAATAATAGCTATATGACATCATCTTGCTGGCCGTATAAAATTAGATCGTGGGCCGGAAGTGGCCCGCAGGCCTCGAGTCTGACACGTGACATAGAGAAAAACTGCAGTAGGGAAGTTAAAATGTGCAGATGAATTGTTAGTACGAAAAATTATTTCTTATCCAATTACTTGATTAATTGATGGAATAATCGATACAATACTCAATTAATAAACTAATTGATAGTTGCAGCCCCACTTGTATTCAGAAAGCCATAGTCAAAAAAATTTCTGGCTAGAACCCTGGTGTGTGTATGCACGTGGGGTGGGTTGGGTTGGGGGGGCGCCGGAGGAGGGGGGCGCCTAAAAATGTGTCTGCATACACCTCAGAAAGTATATAGCTGCGCCCCTGGCTATAGAGCAGTCTTATCTTTCATGCTGACACCCGGTCAGGACCGCCAGTCTACTCTTGGCATTTTCTCATTCAAACATTGGTGTCATGGAGCCTCAAATTTTAGCATCATAATCAACTTTATTTTCATCACGCATCCCTCAGCCATCTGTGCTTAGCATTGGTATGTGTAACTCTAAGACCACCCGGTCACGAAGGTCGGCAGGCCAGCTGCTTCTGACTGTGCCTAACTAGGTTTAAGCTCAGAGGGGACCGGGCCTTTGCAGTGGCAGCACCAAATCTCTGGAAAGATCTGCCACTGCATATTAGACAGGCATCACTCGCGCACTTTAAATCACTTTTAAAAACTCACCTTTTTTCTTTGGCTTTTAACACTAACACTAATTAAACATTGACACTGTGAGCTGTGTACTCTTTTTAATGTAATTTTCAAGTATTTTAATGCATTTTATTGAGCTGTTTTATGTATATTATTGTTATATTGTACAGCACTTTGGACCCTGTGGGTGATTTTAAAGCACTTTATAAATAAAATTGCATTGGATTGGATTGGAAGTTTTTTGATAAAGAAAGGTAAACAAATAATGTCACAAAGGGGAGAGAATCAAACATATTGTGGCAGCCAATGGGAGGTGCCACCGGAGCAAGGACTTATGGGACTGTTTATGCTGATGTTTGGGTGTTTTAGTTATTGGTGTTTATCAGTTACTCGGTGATGCTGTTTTGGTCTCACTGTGACTGTTGGTTTGTGATGTCAATTACATGTTATCATTGAGGGTGGCTGATAATGGGCCACTATGACTGAGATGGCTACAGCAGCTGATGAGCTTGGGCTATTTTTCCTGTTTAAGGTGTTCTGACTTTGTGTTTATAAAGGTGTAATTTATCTGGGTGACCAGTAGGTGGTCACAGAAATAGCAAAAGCTACAAGGTCTTTTTCATCTTCTGCTGGAGCTTGCCACAATATGCCACATACAAGCAGAAAAGAAAGTGCAAATTTTAAGAACATAATACAGTAAATAAAGAAATAAAGTCTTTACAAAATTCAGCAGGTGCACACCTTTACTTTTTCTTCCACAACTTGATTCTTTTCTTCTGTCATCAGCATCAACTGCTTCTTGTCATTCAATGACATTTACCTCCGCTGCTCTCCTCTGGTGTGTTAGCTCAGATCCAAATGGACAGTCTTCTGTACTCGGGTACAAAGGCCTCTATGCAGGTTTATCAAAAAAGATCTTAAAGAATTTTATTTTTTCAAGTGGGAAATTGCGTGAATGTAATGACCACGCAGGGGGCCCGGCAACACCGATCACTGCTTGTACAAGGTGATGCCTGTAAGGCAGTTACGGAGCATCTCCAGGATCGAGAGGGACCTGGCTGCAGGCTAGAGGGCACCGCCATACCTCAACTCCATTCTGAACTCCACAGGAAGTTGGTCTTCTTCGTGAGTTTATCACTAGGGATTGCCGGTGTCATTGGGGGATGTGCAAGATGGCAACCCAACCAGACATTTCTGACACTTTTGGATAAACATCATTACTGAGAATTTTCTGAGAAACGAACATAAAAGGAGGTTAAAAGACTTGAAAATGTAAATTAACAAACTGTCAAAATAAAATAAAGCCGGTGGATTTAATTGTTCACATGACAAATGGTCACGTGACTTCCAGTATAGAACAACTTTCTGTGGTGTTCTAAACTGGAAGTATAGAACACCACAGAAGAGAGGTTAGAACTATAGAATGGGTTATTCAGGTCAGTGTTAGATTACAGGTGTGCAGTATCTAATCCAACAGAAGGAACTTTCTACTGTTTAAACAGTATCCAGGATCAGGCTCTAAGGCTGCATTTTAAACTGAGAGTAGTGTTGCAGGGAGAGACGAGTGAAATGCCACTAGAAAGAGAACAGCTAACACTCAGCCACAGGATTAATCTAAAGTGTCATGAACAAGATCATCCAACACAAGGCATTCTTAAACCTTGCTGGGAAAATAATGTGGAAAATGAAGGAAAGTTTTAAAAAGCAATGGGAGGAGGAAAGGAGAGGACGATGGTTCTACAAATCCAAAAACAGGAAAACAGGAGAAATAAGAAGCACTCAGAGAGTGCAAACCTCTGCCAATGCAGCTCACTCTCAATATTTACTCTTAAGAGAAAAGTATTGTATTTTGTATATATTCATTTTGTTTTCTTTGGGTTTTTAAATGTACTTTAAGACATTTGTAGTGCAATAAAAACAGGTGCAACATGCAGGCTTTTGCAGTGTTGCCAACTTAGTGACTTTGTCACTAGATTTAGCAGCTTTTCAGACCCCCATAGCGCCTTTTTTTCCAAAAAGAGACTAGCAACAAATTTAGCGAGTTTTTCCGGTGACGTCAGCGACTATTGAAGAGTTTTGGAGATAAACTGGAAACCTGAAATCCTCCGCTGTTGCCGTGTTTTGTGTACATAAAGCCTTCATACTGCTTCCCTTCGTACTCTTTGGCATCGCCAGAGGTGGGAAGTAACAAAATACAAATACTTCATTACTGTACTTAAGTACATTTTTCAGGTATCTTTACTTGAGTATTTATTTTTCTGACTACTTTTTACTTTTACTCCCTACATTTTTACGCAAGTATCTGTACTTTCTACTTCTTACATTTTGTGGTGTTTGTACTGCTATGTTAAACTCTATCTATGTATGGTTTCTTCCTTAAGGCCTGTATTGATTTTGTCCAAAAAGGGTAACTTGGGATGAACATAAAGGTTTGACATCAGCATAAAGGAATGCACAAAGGGCCCCTTTTGGGCTCTCTTGCTTTCCAAATAAGGATCTGACCATACATCCAGCTATAGGTTATGCCTATGGGGATGGTTGAAGCTGTCCCTTATAGCCATATATGGGAAAGTTAGGAATGTGGGGGGTTGACCAACACTATATAACCTTTGTGTGCTCTTTTCTGAACTGAGTTAGGGCGATTGGAATTCGCTCTTCCAGACAGCTATAGAAGAAGCGTCTGTTTTGACACTGTCTGTATTGACACTGTGTTTTTTGCAATTAACTCGGTATATGCATCAAGACTTTGTCAGCGAGGTTTTTTCTTCAAGAACACACCCATCAAAGATACAGCAATTTTCAAAACAGACTCGTTACTTTAGGTTTAACACATCTGAGAAAAGTTTGCTTCCCCGTCAAACATCAAATGATCTGAGCCTAAACGGAGGAATAATAACACATAAGAGACAATCGTACTGGAGTATCTTCCATCACCGGGCTTATCACGTACAAAGGGATTAAATACGCAAACCCATATGATTAATGTATCATTTATAACGTTATAATCAGGGGTTACAGCGGGCCGGACCGAGTCCGTAAGTTATGCTCGTGGGACATAAACAGCTTAGCTAGCGCTACTGAAGAGGATCGAGCATAAAAGGAGTAACTTGTTGCAGGTAATTTGAAATGCAATGTTTCTGAATGTTCAACAAATATCAGCAAACACACAAAGTGTGTGCAGTTTGTCACACAGTGTGTCTGCTAGCTATAAAAAGAGCTGCTGTATTTCAGGGAGAGAAAAGAGAGAGAAGTTCACTCAGAGAAAAATATAAGTGGACAGGAGAGGAAGAAGAACGGTTAGATTTAAAGGTAAGTACTGAAAAACAAACTGAGGTATGCTGACCTTGTGTTATTCAAAGATTGTATGAAAGTATCTGTGTTGGTGCACAGAGGCTGTATTCATGGTCAGAGTTACAGGTTACATCAGTGCAGCAGAGATGAGTCTGAATCAAAGCTGCTGATGCTGAGATTCATTCACTGAGTCCAACATTTCTACAGCCTGTATGCTGTCAGTGTAGGGGATGGAGATCAGCTCAGATAGCTGTGAAATACTGAGTTACATCTTTGTGAATTCAGTTCATCCACACAGAGCAGAAAACCTCAGAGCAGCAGCAGGTCAGCTGATCACAGCCTGCACACCAACATCATTTACTGCAGCTCACAATAGAAAACTGTGATTCTTCTCCTCATGCAGAGCCACTACAGCTGATCTTAGGGTTCCTCCACCTTCTGAATCCCACTGTAACCCCTGAGTATCCTCATGTTGGTGTTTAGGTGGAGGCACAGTCACATTTTAATCCTGCATTCATTAGGATTAAAATTTAGATTGGAATAACATTTCTATTCTCATTTATTTTTTTATATAATTACAATAACATACAATGAGGTTCAGTTAGCATACAGAAAAATAGCAGGTAGAAACGTCCTCCAAAGACCTACTTTTACTTTCTTACTTTGAGTACATTTCAGAGCCTGTACGTTTTTACTTTTACTTAAGTAAAGAAGTTGAACCAGTACTTCAACTTTTACCAGAGTAATTTTTAACACAAGGACTTGTAATTTTACTTAAGTACAGAATGTCAGTACTTTTGCCACCTATGGCGGTGTCTGATACTTTCAACGCTTTACCATTTTATTTACTTACCATTTAAAGCTTAAAAAACAGCTACAAAACATGAGTGCATGATGATTAAAAAGGTAGGCTCCAAAAACAGTGCAAAAAGGATTAAAACGGTTCATAACCCTCAGAACCAACCGGCTGAAAAACTGTGTGGCTTCCTCCTGGCTCTAATTCCCTACACCTGTGCCCCTTAAGCCTTCCTTATATAGAGCAAACATACAATCTAAAATCCGTGCCCCCAACTGCTGCAGTGACACTACTACATACCAGAATTGGCGACAAATCTTATTAAACCCATTAAAAGCTGCGTCACATTTGCTGTGCTTAATAATTTGGCTGTGCAACAACAATTGTTGCCAGTAGATGTCACCCAAGTGTACTGAATGAAACTTCGAGTAGTGAACCATCAACCGGAACCGGATACGACCGTTACGATAGTTACCGGTTGTAGCCAGTGACTTTGCGGCAGTCGTTCATGAGAGAATAAGCACGCTGGAGCTATTTTGACATATTTTGTAGCCATCCTTTTTTGGCTGTGGTGCTGCTCCCCTCAAATTCTATTCGTGAACATTTATTTTCATTCAACCCTGCTCTGCAAACCATCAGCCATGGCCCTGTTCAGGATCTGTTTGAGCCTGTTTCCGCTGTACGTCCATCAGGTGGATGCGCTAGGTAAACTCGATTGATTCCTTAGGTTGACGGACTGTAGAATGAGATTTCAGTCTGTCTAAACGAGTTCCGACTGACGCTCTCACGAGGAGTCGCCTCACGCTAATAATTTATTGCGTTACCTTAGCCTTTAGCTTAGCTAATAGAAGCATAGTCGTGGCTTGGTTCCTCTTTTTGGTTGCTAGTTTCAGCCCAGTTTAGCTACTTGTCGAGATCCATTAGTGGTAATGGGACTTGCAATAAATGTAGCTTCTGTGCCCAGGCTTAGTGAATTGGCAACGTGTCTCCATACCGTATAAAAAAAAAAAAAAAAAACCAAAACCGGTAGCTAGTGAAGCCAAATGTTGTCAGAGCTGGTTCAGTCACTGTAGGAATTTGAAATTGTTGTATCCTAGACATACAAATATGGCCACAGTCACTGCTGCATAAGCAGATATTCAAAAAGCCATATAAAACTGAAATCAAGTTGTTTTTTGCAAACACCACCAAATACTTATTAAACACATCTTTAATGCTGTAATTCTTTGTATTCACACGCACCCTCCAAAATACGCTTCTGTTGCAGATCTATTTTATTTGCTAATCAGGGATTAAAGTATGAATATTTTGACGAGGTATTCAAGTTACTCAAGGAATCGTTGCAGCCCTAGAAAGCACTCACTGAAAGGAACAAAAAACAACTTGATACTGAGGGTTTACTTAAGCCTTTTTGTGACACAGCTAAACCCCTCAAAGTACTTAGTGGAAAGGAGATGTTTTTCTAACATCCAAAGCAGCAGCACTTTTTCCTGTAACCACCATCAAAACTGAGACACAGCTCGAGGTCCTTCATCAAACGCCTGATCACCAAGTGAAGAAAAGAGAACTTTATAGCTGCTCCATCCACCACAGATGGAGTGAAGAACTGCATCACGGAAGTTCAAATATACAGAGGAACTGTGGAATAATTGATAGAATACTCGATTACTAAAATAATTGATAGTTTCAGCCCTAATATGAAGGCTGGCAGAGTTTATGATTCCATTATGAGGATCATGTTTTAATAACTGTCCTTAGTATGTATTTTGCTTTTTACTTCATTAAGGCTTATTAAAGTGGTCCAAGTGATTTTTTTTTTTCTTCTCTCTTCTCAGCACAAATCCACTTAAAGTGTCCAGAAAAATTGGAAGCAGGAATTGGTGAGAGAGTGATTCTTTCTTGCGCCACAGACCCTCAAATCAGTCTCAAAGTGATCGAGTGGATGAAAAATGAGACTGAAGTTCATGTATACAGAAAAGGAGGAGATGATCTTGAACAACAGGGAAAGGACTACAAAGACAAAACTTCAGTCTTTGAACAGGAACTATCAACAGGGAATTGTTCCCTGCAATTGTTGGTTTCTCAGTCTCATAACGGGACATACCAGTGCTTTGTTAGGGAAGGTGACAAAGACGTCAATTGTTCTATTAAGCTCATTGGTAAGTACACTCATGCTAATATCATCCCATATCATACTATATTTTAACCTTAAATGTACAAAACTTCTTCAAAGGTGATAAATGGCAGCATGCAAAATTAAGTGTGCTATGGTAATGGCAGATAAACTGGCATATAGTGCTTTTCTAGTCTTATTAATTTTTCAAATAAACTTTTTTAACCTACTATTGGAAATATATGTTAGACTTGAAATGTGTACACATTAGGATTGTATCAATCTTTTAATCCGAACAGTGTGAGATAGAGCTAGTAAACTTAGTTATGGCATCCATTTTGATTGGTGTAGACTATGGCCTTCTATAACACAAGACTGTTCAGTGTTTCCCATAGAATTTGATTCTATTTCTGGTGGTAGCAGGGCTGAACCTGTGCATATGTGGGAAAACTTAAGGTACATCTACACTTTCTTACATGGTGTATGTAATGTAATGCAACACTATATACTTTGTGACAATAGCAGCAATAATCAACTGCTTCATAGTCTCTTGTGTCCCAGGGTTGAATGCTTAAACTTCACCCTCTGATAACCTTTAAAACTGGACTAAAGGTCAGAATATGGCTACAGCTTGACCGAGCATCAGGAGCTGGTTGAAACTCAATCATGAACATTTGAAAAAGTTCTTCTTGATGTCAGATAGTCTCTGGATTAATTAAATGTCTTATATTTACTCTTTTAACAGTGCGTGGAAAAGAAACAACAAGCTCACCTCTGAACAGTAAGTTATCATTTCTGTCTTACATTTCAGCAAGTAAATTCTATGGCAACTCAAAGGTGGCCCCTGAAATGTGCTTACATATTCACAAGATATTTTATCACCCCACTGGAAAATAAGAGGACATCAAATAATGAGAGCAGCTATTCAACTGGGAAATAACACTAGAGAGGGAATGCATTTGAGGACAGCAGTGAGATGTGAGACATATGTAGTGGTTAATGAAAACGAATCTAGAACAGTGGTTCCCAAAGTGGGGGCTGCAGTAATAACAGAAATTCACTTTGAAATTACTCAAAAGTATGCATATATGTATATGTTTTTACATATTGGCATTAGCACTTTACATATGACTGTCCAGTATTAGCAATTTATAGCCAACAGCCTGTGTTACTTGTGTTTTTTTTTTTTTATCAAATTTTCAAGGAAATACATAGCTTTCTCTTTTATTTTTTATGAGTGTAAAGACAAATTTTACAGGCTGGTGTTATTGGATTTCTGAGGGAGGGGGCCCCATGAGATTTTCTTTTTTTTTTTTTTAAAGTGGGGAGCAGCACTCTTGACTTTGGGAGCCACTGATCTAGAAAGATGATTTCATGAGTTATTAACAAGGTCAGTGTAACATTTGTGGTTAGTAATACTTGGCTGGTGTAGAGAAATTTGCCACTGTGGTTACATTACCTGTTAAACAAGTGACACAGCTATATATGTTTTTAATTGCTCATCTTTACCTCACATCTCAGGAGATATCACCACCTGCATACAGAGAATATATATATATATATTTTTTCTTTTTACTTATTATTAATTTTGTGACTTGCAAAGGATACTTGTCTAAGTATCATGTCAAAAAGGATGTAAAAAATTTAAATAGGACCAGGCTTTACTATCATGCAGTACCCAGTCGTAGATCCAAGATAGCGTTGCGCATATATATATTGCCAAAAGTATTCACTCACCCATCCAGATCATTGAATTCTGGTGTTCTAATCGCATCCATGGCCACAGATGTATAAACCAAGCACCTAGGCATGCAGACTGCTTCAACAAACATTTGTGAAAGAATGGTTCACTCTCAGGAGCTCAGTGAATTCCAGCGTGGTACCATGATAGGATGCCACCTGTGCAGCAAGACCAGGAACAACATTTCCTCGCTACTAAATATTGCACAGCCAACTGTTAGGGGTATTATAAAGTAGAAGTGATTGGGACTCAGTCATGAAGTGGTAGGCCACTTAAAATCATAGAGTGGGGTCAGCAGATGCTGAGGGGCCAGAGCGGGCGACATTCAAGGAAATTTGAAACTGCTGGCTAATACTAAACGTTTGGTTAGATCATAATTTACGTCGGCAGTAATGACGCCCTTGTTACGCCAATTGGAGGTCACTAAATTGAATATTGAATCGTGTGTAACTTTGCAGAAACAATGTTGGACTCTTTAGTTTTCTCTGGGCCCCTCCCCATTCGGACCAGGAGCGACTTGTTTAGCCGCATGTTGTCCTTGAATTGCTGGCTGTCTGAGGGGTGTCCCAAAAAACGAGGTGAGGTTTATAGATAATTGGGAATGTTTCTAGGAAAACCTGGTCTTGCTAGGAGAGATAGCATCCATCCCACTTTAGATGGAGCAGCTCTCATTTCTAGAAATCTGGCCAAGTGTATTAACCCTCCTAAAACATGACTACCCACATATCCACGTGAACTGAAGTGGCCCTTCAGGGGCCACTGAGTAGGGGCCAAGCTGAAGGCTAAGCTAATGGAGAAACACAGGAGATACAAGCCATCTGTTCCCGCAGTAGTGATGGGGAATGTGAACTCTTTGGTCAACAAAACTGACGAGCTCGCTGCGTTAGTAAAACACTAAAGGATCTAGAGAGAAACAGTCTGATTTGTCTGACAGAGATCTGGCTATCGGACAACATTCCCGATGCTAATGTAAACATTCCTGAATTCACTACTGTAAGAGCCAACAGGGAAGCTAAGCAGAGTGGCAAGAGCAGAGGAAGAGGACTTGTGCTGTTTAACATCAGATGGTGTAACCCCGGGCATGTGACAGTGAAGGAGAGGATCTGCTGCCAGAATACTGAACTGGTGGCGGTGAGTCTACGACCCTATTACATGCCCAGGGTCTTTGTGTTTACGTTCCTCCATGAGCGGATCCGGAAACTGCATGCGACATCATACACATGTCCATCGCTAGGCTACAAACGCAGCATCTAGAGGGATTCATTGTTTTATGACTCCACTCGACCCTGCATTGTTTGAAGGTGTTTCCATTAGTGCCTGGTACCAGGGACTTTTTTCGTACTCACTCAGCCGGGGTTCCAAGCAATCCAAGGTGATCTGAAAATCTGACGCACAAGAACAGCAGGACACTGATTGGCCAGGGAGTGTGGTCACTAGCGGAGTCATGAGAGCGACTCCTTCACCAGAATCAATTGTGCCATTTTTAAAACCTGACAGCAAGAAACTGGAGGCACACAAAGCACAGGTTGAATGCCCAGACCGACATTTTGCAGCGACGGTTTTGCAACATGAGAGCCATCTGAAACACACACACACACACACACAGGTTACATATTTTAACCCTATACTACTGTGCAATCACTGCTGATGCACCGTTACCTGCCCCTACAAGCTGTGAACAGCTGGTTAACACAGCTGATCAAAGGAACTTTAAATTACCATAATAACATGACCGTTTAGCCTATCTGAAAAAATTCAAATGGATTCTGAAAGCTGAGAAACTGCACTTCACAACCAGCATAGGGTATTACTGTGGTGTTATTACAGTAATTGTTGCCAGAAGTCCACGAACAGCGGCACTTTTGAAGTACTCTGAGTTGATTATGACGTGTTCGGTGGTATAGGGTTATACTTAATAATAACCTTCATCCATTAAAACATTTCACGGGAGACTTATGCACGATGATGATATTAAATTGGAATTACCGTATTTTTCGGACTATACGTCGCTCCGGAGTATAGGTCGCACCAGCCAAAAAATGCATAATAAAGAAGAAAAAAACATATATAGGTCGCACTGGACTATAAGTCGCACTTTTTTTTGGGGGGGGGGGGGTTGATAGAATCCGAGACTCAGAGCACAAATTCCATCTTGAACGGCAATTTAAAATAATAATGGATTAAAGAACAGGACGAACACGGTTACACCTACGTTATGCTAACGTAGCACATTCAGCTACATGACGCACAACGAACACGTGTTCGGTATTGTTACGTTGTAAACACACTTCCAAAGTCGGCGATATTCACAACAAAGGTCGTCTTTATTAACAGAAAAACGGCTGCTGTAGGCCACAGCCACGCCAACCACAACAACAACAGCGGAACAGCAACACACACACAGGCAAGCTCTCGGTCTTTTTCTCTCTCTCCATGCTGCCTTCACGAACCTCCCGAACAGTCCGAAATCCCACAACATCAACACGCTCTCTAACTAAGAGAATCGCTACAGTATGTTAACGTAACATTAAGTTATTCAGATAACCATAGCATAAAGAACATACTAACAAGTTAACCAAACCATCAATCCATTGAATTCTTCATCCTCGGTGTCACTTCTAAACAATTCCGTACACTCCGTAGACGAAGCGCCGCTTCCTCTTCTGTGTCGCTTTCGTCAGACTCGTCGTCAGCTGCAGTTCCAATTATTCCAGCCTTTCTGAATCCCAACAGGATGGTTTGTCACTGAAGCCCATGTTTTCTTGATCCATCCAATGACTTCCAGGAAATTTGGGTGGCGCATTCTCCCAGTTGCCGTTAAGCTGTGCTCTCCATCCATCATCCACTGCGCCCACAGGTTACGCAAGACTGCCTTAAAGCTGCAGTTCACGGAGATGTCAAGTGGCTGGAGTATTTTGGTTCATGTGTTATAAATGTCACATATACGTCGCTCCGGAGTATAGGTCGCACCCCCAGCCAAACTATGAAAAAAAGTGCGACTTATACTCCGGAAAATACGGTAGCTATGTTAGCTTGCCTCTATCTCATCCATTGTTGTGTTGTGTTTTGAGCTGCATACAAATGAAGTCAAGGAACTGCTGCCCACGCTGCTATATCGACTCCACCTACACTGAGGTGGTCCTCAATTGCAGTGGAATCACAACGCAACCGTGGCGAGTCGACCCTCGATGAGTAGTTACTTATGGAAATGCAGCTTTTGTATTTACGTTCCTCTGTGAGCGGATGTGGAGAGTGCGTGTGACATCACACACATGTCCATCGCCAGGCTACAAACGCAGCACCTAAAGGCATTTGTTGTTTTATCAGAATATTTCAACCACTCTACCCTGGCTTCAACACTGTCTGCTTTTCATCAGGATGTTAACTGTTCCACCAGGAAAAACAGAATAGATCTCCTGTATGCCAGTGTAAGTGATGTATACACCGCCATCCCTCTGCCACCACTGGTAAAATCTGACCGCAATCTCATCTACCTAGAGCCTCAGTATAAACCAGTAAAAGTTCAAATATACAGAGGAACTGTGGAATAATTGATAGAATACTCGATTACTAAAATAATTGATAGTTTCAGCCCTAATATGAAGGCTGGCAGAGTTTATGATTCCATTATGAGGATCATGTTTTAATAACTGTCCTTAGTATGTATTTTGCTTTTTACTTCATTAAGGCTTATTAAAGTGGTCCAAGTGATTTTTTTTTTCTTCTCTCTTCTCAGCACAAATCCACTTAAAGTGTCCAGAAAAATTGGAAGCAGGAATTGGTGAGAGAGTGATTCTTTCTTGCGCCACAGACCCTCAAATCAGTCTCAAAGTGATCGAGTGGATGAAAAATGAGACTGAAGTTCATGTATACAGAAAAGGAGGAGATGTTCTTGAACAACAGGGAAAGGACTACAAAGACAAAACTTCAGTCTTTGAACAGGAACTATCAACAGGGAATTGTTCCCTGCAATTGTTGGTTTCTCAGTCTCATAACGGGACATACCAGTGCTTTGTTAGGGAAGGTGACAAAGACGTCAATTGTTCTATTAAGCTCATTGGTAAGTACACTCATGCTAATATCATCCCATATCATACTATATTTTAACCTTAAATGTACAAAACTTCTTCAAAGGTGATAAATGGCAGCATGCAAAATTAAGTGTGCTATGGTAATGGCAGATAAACTGGCATATAGTGCTTTTCTAGTCTTATTAATTTTTCAAATAAACTTTTTTAACCTACTATTGGAAATATATGTTAGACTTGAAATGTGTACACATTAGGATTGTATCAATCTTTTAATCCGAACAGTGTGAGATAGAGCTAGTAAACTTAGTTATGGCATCCATTTTGATTGGTGTAGACTATGGCCTTCTATAACACAAGACTGTTCAGTGTTTCCCATAGAATTTGATTCTATTTCTGGTGGTAGCAGGGCTGAACCTGTGCATATGTGGGAAAACTTAAGGTACATCTACACTTTCTTACATGGTGTATGTAATGTAATGCAACACTATATATACTTTGTGACAATAGCAGCAATAATCAACTGCTTCATAGTCTCTTGTGTCCCAGGGTTGAATGCTTAAACTTCACCCTCTGATAACCTTTAAAACTGGACTAAAGGTCAGAATATGGCTACAGCTTGACCGAGCATCAGGAGCTGGTTGAAACTCAATCATGAACATTTGAAAAAGTTCTTCTTGATGTCAGATAGTCTCTGGATTAATTAAATGTCTTATATTTACTCTTTTAACAGTGCGTGGAAAAGAAACAACAAGCTCACCTCTGAACAGTAAGTTATCATTTCTGTCTTACATTTCAGCAAGTAAATTCTATGGCAACTCAAAGGTGACCCCTGAAATGTGCTTACATATTCACAAGATATTTTATCACCCCACTGGAAAATAAGAGGACATCAAATAATGAGAGCAGCTATTCAACTGGGAAATAACACTAGAGAGGGAATGCATTTGAGGACAGCAGTGAGATGTGAGACATATGTAGTGGTTAATGAAAACGAATCTAGAACAGTGGTTCCCAAAGTGGGGGCTGCAGTAATAACAGAAATTCACTTTGAAATTACTCAAAAGTATGCATATATGTATATGTTTTCACATATTGGCATTAGCACTTTACATATGACTGTCCAGTATTAGCAATTTATAGCCAACAGCCTGTGTTACTTGTGTTTTTTTTTTTTAATCAAATTTTCAAGGAAATACATAGCTTTCTCTTTTATTTTTTATGAGTGTAAAGACAAATTTTACAGGCTGGTGTTATTGGATTTCTGAGGGAGGGGGCCCCATGAGATTTTCTTTTTTTTTTTTTAAAGTGGGGAGCAGCACTCTTGACTTTGGGAGCCACTGATCTAGAAAGATGATTTCATGAGTTATTAACAAGGTCAGTGTAACATTTGTGGTTAGTAATACTTGGCTGGTGTAGAGAAATTTGCCACTGTGGTTACATTACCTGTTAAACAAGTGACACAGCTATATATGTTTTTAATTGCTCATCTTTACCTCACATCTCAGGAGATATCACCACCTGCATACAGAGAATATATATATATATATTTTTTCTTTTTACTTATTATTAATTTTGTGACTTGCAAAGGATACTTGTCTAAGTATCATGTCAAAAAGGATGTAAATAATTTAAATAGGACCAGGCTTTACTATCATGCAGTACCCAGTCGTAGATCCAAGATAGCGTTGCGCATATATATATTGCCAAAAGTATTCACTCACCCATCCAGATCATTGAATTCTGGTGTTCTAATCGCATCCATGGCCACAGATGTATAAACCAAGCACCTAGGCATGCAGACTGCTTCAACAAACATTTGTGAAAGAATGGTTCACTCTCAGGAGCTCAGTGAATTCCAGCGTGGTACCGTGATAGGATGCCACCTGTGCAGCAAGACCAGGAACAACATTTCCTCGCTACTAAATATTGCACAGCCAACTGTTAGGGGTATTATAAAGTAGAAGTGATTGGGACTCAGTCATGAAGTGGTAGGCCACTTAAAATCATAGAGTGGGGTCAGCAGATGCTGAGGGGCCAGAGCGGGCGACATTCAAGGAAATTTGAAACTGCTGGCTAATACTAAACGTTTGGTTAGATCATAATTTACGTCGGCAGTAATGACGCCCTTGTTACGCCAATTGGAGGTCACTAAATTGAATATTGAATCGTGTGTAACTTTGCAGAAACAATGTTGGACTCTTTAGTTTTCTCTGGGCCCCTCCCCATTCGGACCAGGAGCGACTTGTTTAGCCGGATGTTGTCCTTGAATTGCTGGCTGTCTGAGGGGTGTCCCAAAAAACGAGGTGAGGTTTATAGATAATTGGGAATGTTTCTAGGAAAACCTGGTCTTGCTAGGAGAGATAGCATCCATCCCACTTTAGATGGAGCAGCTCTCATTTCTAGAAATCTGGCCAAGTGTATTAACCCTCCTAAAACATGACTACCCACATATCCACGTGAACTGAAGTGGCCCTTCAGGGGCCACTGAGTAGGGGCCAAGCTGAAGGCTAAGCTAATGGAGAAACACAGGAGATACAAGCCATCTGTTCCCGCAGTAGTGATGGGGAATGTGAACTCTTTGGTCAACAAAACTGACGAGCTCGCTGCGTTAGTAAAACACTAAAGGATCTAGAGAGAAACAGTCTGATTTGTCTGACAGAGATCTGGCTATCGGACAACATTCCCGATGCTAATGTAAACATTCCTGAATTCACTACTGTAAGAGCCAACAGGGAAGCTAAGCAGAGTGGCAAGAGCAGAGGAAGAGGACTTGTGCTGTTTAACATCAGATGGTGTAACCCCGGGCATGTGACAGTGAAGGAGAGGATCTGCTGCCAGAATACTGAACTGGTGGCGGTGAGTCTACGACCCTATTACATGCCCAGGGTCTTTGTGTTTACGTTCCTCCATGAGCGGATCCGGAAACTGCATGCGACATCATACACATGTCCATCGCTAGGCTACAAACGCAGCATCTAGAGGGATTCATTGTTTTATGACTCCACTCGACCCTGCATTGTTTGAAGGTGTTTCCATTAGTGCCTGGTACCAGGGACTTTTTTCGTACTCACTCAGCCGGGGTTCCAAGCAATCCAAGGTGATCTGAAAATCTGACGCACAAGAACAGCAGGACACTGATTGGCCAGGGAGTGTGGTCACTAGCGGAGTCATGAGAGCGACTCCTTCACCAGAATCAATTGTGCCATTTTTAAAACCTGACAGCAAGAAACTGGAGGCACACAAAGCACAGGTTGAATGCCCAGACCGACATTTTGCAGCGACGGTTTTGCAACATGAGAGCCATCTGAAACACACACACACACACACAGGTTACATATTTTAACCCTATACTACTGTGCAATCACTGCTGATGCACCGTTACCTGCCCCTACAAGCTGTGAACAGCTGGTTAACACAGCTGATCAAAGGAACTTTAAATTACCATAATAACATGACCGTTTAGCCTATCTGAAAAAATTCAAATGGATTCTGAAAGCTGAGAAACTGCACTTCACAACCAGCATAGGGTATTACTGTGGTGTTATTACAGTAATTGTTGCCAGAAGTCCACGAACAGCGGCACTTTTGAAGTACTCTGAGTTGATTATGACGTGTTCGGTGGTATAGGGTTATACTTAATAATAACCTTCATCCATTAAAACATTTCACGGGAGACTTATGCACGATGATGATATTAAATTGGAATTAGCTATGTTAGCTTGCCTCTATCTCATCCATTGTTGTGTTGTGTTTTGAGCTGCATACAAATGAAGTCAAGGAACTGCTGCCCACGCTGCTATATCGACTCCACCTACACTGAGGTGGTCCTCAATTGCAGTGGAATCACAACGCAACCGTGGCGAGTCGACCCTCGATGAGTAGTTACTTATGGAAATGCAGCTTTTGTATTTACGTTCCTCTGTGAGCGGATGTGGAGAGTGCGTGTGACATCACACACATGTCCATCGCCAGGCTACAAACGCAGCACCTAAAGGCATTTGTTGTTTTATCAGAATATTTCAACCACTCTACCCTGGCTTCAACACTGTCTGCTTTTCATCAGGATGTTAACTGTTCCACCAGGAAAAACAGAATAGATCTCCTGTATGCCAGTGTAAGTGATGTATACACCGCCATCCCTCTGCCACCACTGGTAAAATCTGACCGCAATCTCATCTACCTAGAGCCTCAGTATAAACCACGTGTCCAAGTACAACCTGTGACAATGCGTCCCTTGAGGAAGTGGTCTCATGAAGCAGAGGAGACTCTCAGGGACTGCTTTGAGTCCACTGACTGGAGTGTAATCCAGGATTCACATGTACTATGTTTCCACTGCCGAGGTCCCGGTGCTCGTGCCAGTGCTTGTGTTGGTTTCAGTGAACAGATGAAACGCTTAAGAAGCCTGCATTTCCACCGCGCTTTGTGAACTGATCCTTTACTTATCAGTGTGGGCGGGTCCTTGTCTGGACACAGAAGCCGAAGGGCACAAATGTTGGACAACACGTTGTGCTGCAAACATTTCACGGTCCAAACAAAACTACTTCAGTATCTGTGTGCAGCACAGAGGTAAACACAGAGAGCGATTACGAGCAAGACGACAAGTACGCACTTTGTGTCCTTTTATCTGTGATATGAACTGATCGGAATACTTTCAGAATACTTTATTGATCCCAGAGGGAAATTTCTGTTTTTACAGCATCCGTTTATAGAAACAATAAAACTAATAAAATAAATTAAAACTAAAACACAAAAAATTTTAAAACCACAAAGATCAATTTGAAATATATACACATGTACATTCTTGTGACTACAATTATAGCCTAGTGACAAAGTGCCAAAAAGTGCTTTAGTATGTGAGATACCTCTACTGGAGGTAGAACTAAACCCAACCATGTTTTTCCTCATCTCTAAGGCCTCCCCTATATGAAATGGATTCTTGGCCAAAATTTTTTTACTGCCAAGATGGTTAAATTGATAGATACTGTTATATAAAAAAAGAACTCAAGTACAGCCTGTCCGTATGGGGGTTAACCTACAAAAACTGACATAGATTAATAAAACAAGGCCTGAGAACTTTCAGAATAGACATGTGTAGTCAGGATTTTGCTTTACCCACTAGAAAAAACTGGATGGATGAATGAATGAATGAATGAATGAAAAGTTTATTGCCATGTGGGTGAACAGGTTCACACATTGGAAATTGCAATTAACAGAGCACCCATCAAGAATACAACAAACACATGTGGGACATGGTTGCGGAGGGTGGGACTCACCCCTCCCTATCACTCCCTATCGCTTCCTGCTGGTTGCCACTGCTGCCCCTGGAGTGTCGGGTGCCCGTGGGTCCCGGGGTTCGCGGCCAGATGTCTTGGCGTGGTTCTTGACCCGCTCCCTTGGCGGTTGTGGCCTGGGGGTGGCTCTGGCCTCTTTGGCGTGGGGGGGGGGGCTCTGCTGGGTGTCGGGCGGTTCTCGGGCGCCTGGGGCCTTGGGGCTGCATTCGCGGCTCGTGCGGGGGATGCCGGCCTGCGGTGGGGGTTGGCTGCTCATTGCCTCTGGCTGTCTGGACTCTTGCTGTTTGGCCGTGGGGGGGTCCGTCTGGGGTTTCCCTCCTTCCTCCTCTGGGGTGTGTGCGCAGTTGCCATCGGGATGTGTGGCCTCTTGTCTTCTGATGTCCTGGTGGGCTGTGGATAGGCCGCGTCCCCTGGGTCCTTTCCCGTTCGCCTCTAGATCACGGGGGGCATGATTGCAGTTACTTGCTTCCATTGGCGAGTACGTTCCATGACAGAGGCACATACACACATTACTTGCAAGCAACAGCAGTATGCGTATGTATGTGCATGTGTAGATATGTGGATATCATTCTTTGATTATTCTTTTCTCACCTTTGTTTTGTTTTTGTTTTTCTTTCTCACTTCTTTTCATACCCTTTCCTTTCTGCCTGTCACGCCTGGTATAAATAAATAAAATAAAATTAAAATTAGGGGTGGGACTTTAACGCGTTAATTTCGATTAATTAATTACGGGGAAATTAACGCCTTAAAAAATTTAACGCATTTTAATCGCACTTTGCACCGTGGAACGTTTCTCAGTGCGCGAGTTCCCGGCGTACAGATTATATCGACGCACAATGTCCAAATTAGGGGCCGCATCCTGCGAAGGACCCGCCCACGTCTTTCGTAGCCCACGAAGACTGCAAAGGCTGGAAGTGAGCGGTTAGCCTTCATATCACCTGCCGTCACCTCTGCGTAGCTCATGTCGCCTAGCAACTGTGAGTGTGAAGCACAGCTGTGTAAAAGCAGCTGGTTAAACGGAGAACGAACTTTTTCTCCTTTTTGTGGTTTAATTTTAAGTCTTTGATTCAAAATAAGCTGTTAAAACAAGCATAACACATTTCAACATCAAGGAATACAGCTGAGCTAATGATTAATTTTCAACTATATTAAGTGAGACATTAATGTTGAATAAAACTATCCAGTTATGATGCTTACCTTTAATTTTAGGAGTTTGCTTATCACAGGAGCACTTCCACCCTTTGTTGGTCTGTGTAGCAGACTGGTGGGAAAATAAACAAAATTTTGAAGTTTAAGCTTATGTATATTGATTCATTCATCAACTAAACTTAAATTAATATTTATCATGTCAAATATTGAAATGCGATTAAAATGCGATTAATTTCGATTAATTAATTACAAAGCTTGTAATTAATTCGATTAATTTTTTTAATCGAGTCCCACCCCTAATTAAAATACAAACTAAATACATGCTAACAAGAGTAGCCTATTGTAAAACTTAAAGAGCTATTCTTGGAAAAGCAAATATGTTTGGTACACCAGCGTATTCAGATCATATTCGGAGTGCGAAAACTACCAGACATGACAGGCTAAAAAAAAAAAAAAAAGAATACAACAAACACAACACTGGGGGACAGGTGTCCTGAGGTTATGCAGCCGACTTGCAGCGCTACCTTTACAGTTCCCAGAAAAGGAAAACAACACACATCATAGGGTAGGTAGGTTAAAAAAAAGTCATCTGGTACAGTGCTCAAAATGAGCACCATACCAGGGTCCAAAAAAACCACCGTAGCGAAGCATATTTGCACATTTAAAGCCAGGATAGCAGTATGGTGGGTGAGGTCAGGTCAGGAGGGGATGCAGACGGAGACGAGAGGGTGGGGGCATTGTGGAGCCCAGATGCCAGCTCCTAGCCAAAACAGTTCGCTGATAGTGATGGAAGTTCATCAGCGGCCGTGGTACACCAGATCCAGCTTCACAAATCACAAAGTGGAGTGGGGGGAAGAGCGACCGTCACACATAGTCCTGGAGAGATATGATTTCCAGCCCAAGGCCGGCAGGGGAGCCGAATTCCTGATAATGCGGATGTTGTTTTGGAACAGGCTGCTTGTTTTTTTCCAACAGCCTTCAGTCTCACTGGGGAACCATTCAGTAAATCCAATATTCCAAATTCATTAGTTACCGTCCTCCCTGTGCAGAACCGAACCTTATCTCCAGATCTAACCCCTCTCGCCTGCGAGCACGTTAACTTTATGGCTCAGGTCCAACAGGCTTTGAGTCTGAGTCTGTACGGCTCTGGACAGGCCGTCCACCTGGGTCGGCAGCCTCTGCAGATGTCGAACTGCCGCCCAGATTTTCTTTATTTCGCGGTAAATCAGGTATCCTCCGAGCCCAAACAGAAAAGATACCGCTACCAAAAGGCCGAATATGTAGGCGTCTTCCACGTCTTCCACCTCAAGGGCCGAGAAGCACACAGGTCTCCATGAGCTCCAAGAATCGATGACGTATCCAACCGGGTCTGTTCCACTCGGACACGCAGGCTCCCCTTTCCCCGATCTCATAGTGGAAAAAATTCGATCAATGATGGTGAAGGACCAGTTTGCCAGATCCATGTTGCTTTCAATCTTATTCTTATTCGGACAGTGTGTGAGAGACGCTCTCACAGCAAGCAGTAAGCAGGAGAGATGGGGAGGGCAGGGAGAGAGACCGTCTCCGACAAGAGCAGGAAGAGAAAAAAAAAAAAAAAAAAAAAAGGGAATATCTTAAAGTATGGGGCAGATATAGACCTTGGAACACATACCTAAAATAGGCGAACATGGAAAAAAAAATCCATTCGCTTCCGCTCATCCTGTTCAGGGTCGCGGGGGGGCTGGAGCCTATCCCAGCTGTCATAGGGCGAGAGGCAGGGTACACCCTGAACAGGTTGCCAGCCTGTCGCAGGGCCAACACAGAGAGACAAACAACCTTTCACACTCACATTCATGCTCTCATTCACACCTATGGGCAATTTAGTGTAGCCAATTAACCTAACCCCAGTAAGTGCATGTCTTTGGAATGTGGGAGGAAACCGGAGTACCCGGAGGAAACCCATGCGAGCACGGGGAGAACATGCAAACTCCACACAGAGAGAGGGAGAGGCCTGGGCCAAGGTGGAATCGATCCCAGGCCTTCCAGATGGTATTCTAACTGTGAGGCAGCAGTGCTAACCACTGCACCACCGTGCAAAATGTTTTCTTTTACTTTGTAATTGCTTTGCCAAGGTTTGTCATAGAAAAGCATATAATGGCTTGTTGGAAAGGTGAGGTTATGCTGAATCCAGCAATACCAAATATGTAAATATACCATTCATAATCATTTAAAAATGTGTGATCTGTCCCAAATGAAAGAATATACTGCATTTCATAGCAATATACTCGACTATACTGTCAAATCACCAGAGATGAGTGAGTAGGACAGGAAACCACAAGAGACTATAACAGTTTGGCTTTGATGGGCCTTTTTAATAAAGCTATAATTTAACTACGCACAGTATAAATCAGGAGCAGAACTCCATGCATGTAAAGCCCACTGCATTTGCTGATCTCACTGCAGTTGCCATCCTTACAGTAAGGTCCTTACAGTCCTTACTGGTGCCTTCTGATTCATAACAGGCTCAGTGAACCTGTCTTGTCTGAGCCTTCGTCCTCTACCCACTGGGTCCCAGAGAAGAGGCTTGGGCAAGTGGTTGTGACACCACACTGCTGCTTGGTATAAAGCTCTCTGCACGTGTTGTGAGAAGTCATCCTCAGCCGGGGGTAAATTAGCTGCTGATGAATCTGTGGTAGATGCTAGTATGTACCGCAGGGCATCCAGGTTAGTGCAGAGACATCCATCCTCCCTGTTCTTTTGGCCATACAAATTGAATAGTACACAAGCAAAACCAGCACATCTGTATGATCACATTTTACAATGACGTCTGAATGTGAAGGTGCAAGGTGTACTGCATGTAACACCAGCCTTGTGTCAGCCTCTTCCTGGTCACTGTAAAGTTCTGTCAAACAGTCAATACCTGACTTGCTAATCCTCCTGACTTTACCATTTTCAAAGCCACCTGCCAAGATTGTTCCCACTGTTCCTCAGATATTTCTTGTAGTTTGGAACTCTTGTCTGGCCTGTGATAACATGTGTTGCCTGCTGGTTTGAGTGGTGCCTCTTCTTTGCTTTTCAAGATCTTTCACTGAGTGTTGACGGTCATATCTATCAAATACTAAAACAATGTTAATGGGAGAGGAAGCTCATGTCTTCCTTTCCCATTAACATTGTGATCTTTTTCCAAACATGTTCTCTGAGATCATTAAATGTCTGAATGAATCATGGAGACTCTGTAGAAGAGCCATGCCATCGCTGATATATGCTGACGGTTCATCAACATTATGAAGTTGCTATCTCTTTTCAATGACAGACTCCAGTTTCTTGGAATGGCCAGCTTTGTCATCTTCCTCATGTTTCCATCATCATAAAACAAAGAAGGTGGGACAGCTGCAAGCTCATGAGACATCACAGTCTCCATGAACACATCTCTTTGTTTGGAGGCAGCAAGTAACCTTTGAAAGAGTACATATGAGTCCATGTGAACCTGTTTAGATACACTGACTCCAGATGTTTTTTTTTCATATCTTTGAAGGTTGCACACTGCTGTCTTTTCTCAGGTTCCCAGACGCATCCTGGTTTGCACCAACTTGTAGGAATTTTAAGAGCTGTTTTGCAATATTCTCAGATGCAACCTGTCCACTTGCGATGTTTATTAGTTCCTCAGGAATGCTATCAAGGTCAAAGGGTTTCTGCTTCTGCTCCACAGCTTCCATTATCTTCTGTATATCTTTCTCATCTCTCTCCATTCTGGATGCTCCATGCTCCTGGTGTTTTTTGGGGGGCCAGTGTCACAAAGCTCTTTCATGGCATACGCATATTCTGTAGTCACATATCTTGTTGTCAACCTTCTTGTGTGTGCTCCCTTTCATAATGTGAACCCAATTACCGTATTTTTCAAACCATAAGGCGCACTATCAGTGAACGGGTCTATTTTCACACATAAGGCGCACCGGGTTATAAGGTGCATGATAAAAACATATGTAGACCGAAGCAAAAGCGTCAGGTAAGTCGAACTTTATTGAACTCATTCACAATAACTCAGAATATTGTTCAGTTGTAAGAAATACAAAAAAATACCCTCACATTTTAAATTCTTCATCTTCAGTGTCTGAGCTGAACAGTTGGGCGATTTTGGCATCAAGCATGCCGGGTTCCCTCTCGTCATTATCCGAGTCAGTCTCATTGTTACTGTTTTGTTTTGGTTGCGGCACACAGCAACCATTTAATTGTTAATAAAAGGGTAACTTTTGAGACAGCCAACAGCGAGTTTTGTTGCACAAAAGTTGGCAACAGCGCCGGCCGCTGATCGCTAGATTACGCACAAATATCCGGGACAGCATAGATGAAAATAGGCCAGGAACATGTAGAATAAAATCCATCATAGTTTTCTGCGGTTTACTACATACGGTTTCTATTTTTGGAACAATGTTTCCACTTCTTTTTGAATTTATCTCCGGCGGCTTCGGCTGCTTTCCACACCTGCTGCACTGCACTCACAGCTTGTTCCTGTCTAATATCGTCAGCAGAGTCATTTTGTGAATCGATGATGGACTGTTTTAGAGAATTCAATGAGGCCTTTGAACTGATCTGCCAGACCGGAGGAAATACCGCTGCAGACCACACAATGGTGCAGTGGTGTGGATGCCTCGGCCATCGGTGGTCAGATGGCAGCGCTCAACTATTTGAAAAGCGTACCCCCCTGTTGTACGCTTTGTACGCTCTGGAATATTTCGATATTTATTAAACGTCCCTTACCAAAGTCACACTAAAACATTTCGACATATTTTTGAGCGCAGTGTACCACAAAAAAATGGTTCAAGGTCAGTAAGCACAAGAAGAATTCACACATAAGGCGCACCAGATTATAAGGCGCACTGCCGATTTTTGAGGAAATTTAAGGATTTTAAGTGCGCCTTATAGCCCGAAAAATACGGTACTTCACCCTGACTCTTGCCCTCTCGATTAATGTTGCTAATGTACTCTTTCAATGGTTACTTGCTGCCATTCAAACCAGCAGGCAACACACATTATCACAGGCCAAGCGAGGATCAGTGGGAACAAAGCTGCTGTACGTAGCTTTATCGGCAGCTACATCATCAGTTTTGGTCCAAAGAAAATCTTGTTAGGGAACTCTGTCATCTTGGCAGGTGGCTTTGAAAATGTTGAAGAGGTCAGAAAGATTAGCAAGTCAAGTACTGACTGTTTGACAGAACTTTACAGTAACCAGGAAGAGGCTGACAAAAGGCTGATGTTACATGTCTGTGTAGATTCTCAGTCATCCAGGTCATGCAGTACACCTTGCACCTTCACATTCACACCTCATTGTAAAATGTCACAACCACCTGCCCAAGCCTCTTCTCTGGGACCCAGTGGGTAGAGAATGGAGGCTCAGGGAAGATGGGTTAATTGAACCTGTTGTGAATCAGAAGGCATCAGCACCTAATCAGGTCTGTGACCTCACACACGTATACTGTAATGATGGCAATTGCAGTGAGATCAGCAAATGCCGGTATCTGTCAGTGGAGTGGAGTTCTGCTCCTGCTCTTTCTCAAACTGTTCAAATATGACCAATTTTGTTACTGATGATTATTTGGGAGAGTGGCAGTGATATGTTTCAGTTGTGACATCATGGGGAGCTGACTTCACCAAAGTAGTTATTGGAGATGGCCTACCCCCAGAATGGCTACCAAAAGCAGCGTGTGTTGTGGTTGCTACTAAAAGCCCCAGGCTTAAAACTGAACACTGTAGCTCGAGAAAAGAAGGAATTCCATCCCCAAGCTTGTTTGTTTTGTTGGATGGACTTTTGTTTGATTTGAGCCAGGAATTTGATTTATGCTCTGTGTAGTTAGGTTATAGTTTTATTAAAAATGCCCATCAAGGCCAAACTGTTATGAATTAGAAGGCACCACCCCCTAAAGAGGTCTGTGACCGCACACACCTGTACTGTAATGACAGCAGCTGCAGTGAGATCAACAAATGCCAGTGTCTGTCATTGGGCTTTACATGCATGGAGTTCTGCTCCTGATTTATACTGTGTGTAGTTGAGTTATATTTTTATTAAAAAGGCCCATCAAGGCCAAACTGTGGTCTCACAGCCAGCCTTTGATATGCAAACTTCAAATGGCTGTAACTCCTCAATGCTTCAATATACAGTCATCAATGAGGGCTCTAATCAAAGATATTACCCTGAGGAATCCTCTGATATACACAAATTTACTGATAGTACAAATTAATTATAATTATAGACATAAATCAGAGGTTGCCCTAATTTGTAAAAAGAAAATGTTAAGCCTGTATTTGTCTCCAAATGGCACATGTGAGACCACGCCTGGACATCAACACACAAAAACCTTTACAAAACAATAGTAGTAGTTTTTGTGCTATCTTGGTAAAATTTGAAATACCTGTTGAAAAGACTTCATTCTGCAGCTTCATTATATTTTCCAGTCGATACCTTCTACACTCAGTGTGTAGTTACATAAAAACAAACAGGAAAAACCTAGGCGAGACAAAAATTGCCTAATTTTTGTGTGTTCCAAACTTAATAGCTACATACTCATTACAGTTACAGCATTTTTGATTGCAAAAATGAAAAATATAGCTTGTCTTCACAAAGAGACCGAGCTTTGGCATGTACTCCAAAGAGTTCAGGAACAGGAGCTGATTTAATTTGGGTATGCTTTTTCAGGCAGTTTTGGTGATTTTGGAGCGGCCAGTTAACAGATTAAAATACTCAAGAACTTATAGTTTCTGGAGAAGATCTTGACCATGTAGATGAGCTTCATTATAGATTGTTAGTAATTTCTTAGAACCTTATAGACAGTAAACTCACAGTTTCCTCATCCCTTCTGCTTGAAGCAACTCTATGTGGTAATCAGTTGTTAATGTAAACACAATTGATTTGTTGTAAAAATGCAATGAAGTTCCACAATCATTTGATCATCTCTCTGTCAGTAAAACCAAAACCCCCAAAAAATAGCTATTTGTCCTTTGTAGTATCTGGATCCAAGATCCAGAATATACATCCATGGCTCTGGATAGAATGATGTTTTGCTGCACAATGTTTTTATAACTTCTTAACATTAATAACACTGTGTTAACTAATCTCATTTGGTGAAAATTTGATAACCTTTAAAACTGGACTAAAGGTCAGAATATGGCTACGGCTTGACCGAGCATCTGGAGCTGGTTGAAACTCAATCATGAACATTTGAAAAAGTTCTTCTTGATGTCAGATAGTCTCTGGATTAATCAAATGTCTTATATTTACTCTTTTAACAGTGCGTGGAAAAGAAACAACAAGCTCACCTCTGAACAGTAAGTTATCATTTCTGTCTTATATTTCAGCAAGTAAATTCTATGGCAACTCAAAGGTGGCCCCTGAAATGTGCTTACAGATTCACAAGATATTTTATCACCCCACTGGAAAATAAGAGGATGACAGGTAGCAGGCTTGTTTGTGAAGGAAGACACCTGAAACACTTTAGTTACAAAAGTACGACATGTAATATATTAAAGAATCAGAAGTTATCTCACATGCATGTGGGGACTCAGAGGAAGAGACAGGCCCGTGTGTGTGCTCTCTCTCTCTCCCTTCTGAGTGCATGTTCCTGACTAACCATAACATCTTTATACTTCCATTATCTATGTAAACAAATTCTGGGAGCTGTGAGTCGGCCTTCATCATTTGGTCTTGTTCAAGCTGCTTTTCATGACCCAGACTCCTCTAATCAGCAATAACGTCATAAGGCACATCATCTTTCCTGATGTTTCAATTTAATCAATACAGAGCAATCTTGTCCAGATTAATAACAGAACATGGTGACATTGGTGATGCTTTAATTGTAAGTACTATAGCTGAACCTCCAAGATAAGTTGAACCGAGACAGAGGAGTTAAGGCCCTTTCACACCGGATGCGTAAATTCCGTGCGAATGTTTCGTGCGTTAAAAATATTGTTTGGACTCTCCTGTTCTTAATGCAGCCGTTCACACCGACCGCGTCATTTCACAGGACGAATTTGCGGCATTTATTTTTTCGGATCAAGTTCGATTTTTCTGACTTTCGCAAGTGAACAAACAGGACTGACCAATCAGAGCTCTGCATTTAGCAGCATGTGAGGTCATAGCTCAAAACACGCACCGATGTACTGAATATACAGTGATGTGGGAACAATAAAATCATAATATTTTACCTCAGACACACAGCTACACGCTGCTCCGGGTCAGTCGGCTCTCTGATATTATCCTCTGCCTCCTCACATGATCCCAACTCTGCCAACAAGAGCTCAAACTGTCCCACTGACATCCTGAAATATGCGCGAAAGCATCCGTGATGCAGCTTCAACTTCGGGATCAAACCATGAAACTCTCCCTGTTGCTGCTTTCTTATGAGTTGGATGAACCCATAAACTCTTTCTTTCTTCTCTTGTTTAGAAACATCAGGGCCTCATTACATTATCGCTTGAAGTCGACTTTGCACTTTGCACCGTGGAACGTTTCTCAGTGCGCGAGTTCCCGGCATACAGATTATATCGACGCACAATGTCCAAATTAGGGGCCGCATCCTGCGAAGGACCCGCCCACGTCTTTCGCAGCCCACGAACACCACAAAGGCCGGAAGTGAGCGGCTAGCCTTCATAGCAGCTGCCGTCACCTCTGCGTAGCTCATGTCGCCTAGCAACCGTGAGTGCGAAGCACAGCTGTGTAAAAGCAGCTGTTAAACGGAGAACGAACTTTTTCTCCTTTTTGTGGTTTAATTTTAAGTCTTTGATTCAAAATAAGCTCTTAAAACAAGCATAACACATTTCAACATCAAGGAATACAGCTGAGCGAATGATTAATTTCCAACTATAACAAGTGAGACATTAATGTTGAATAAAACTATCCAGTTATGATGCTTAACTTTATTTTCAGGAGTTTGCTCATCACAGGAGCACTTCCACCCTTCATTGGTCTGTGTAGTAGACTGGTGGGAAAATAAACTAAATTTTGAAGTTTAAGCTTATGTATATTGATTCATTCATCAACTAAACTTAAATTAATATTTCTCATGTCAAATATTGAAATGTGATTAAAATGCGATTAATTTCGATTAATTAATTACAAAGCTTGTAATTAATTCGATTAATTTTTTTAATCGAGTCCCACCCCTAATATATATATATACATATATATATATAATTAAAAAAACACAGTGGCCCTCTGCTGAGATGACTGAACCAGAGCAGTGGCCCCTCATTTGAGTTTGAGACCCCTGATCTTACATGTTAAAATCACCCACTATAATGATTTTATCTGAACTGAGCACTGAATCAGATAAAGAGTCTGAGAAATCAGACAGAAACTCTGAGTAAAGACCAGGTGGACGATGGATAATAACAAATAAAACAGATTTTTGAATTTCCCAATTAGGGTGGACAAGACTAAGAGTCAGGCTTTCAAAAGAATTAAAACTTTGTCTGGGTCTTTAATGCCTATGATGATTAATTAATAAACTGGAATTGAAGATTGCAGCTAATCCTCCTCCTCGACCTGTGCTTCGAGCATTCTGACAGTTACTGTGACTTGGGGGTGTTGATTCATTTAAACTAACATATTCATCCTGCTGTAACCAGGTTTCTGTAAGGCAGAATACATCAATATGTTGATCAATTATTAAATCATTTACTAACAGGGACTTGGAAGAGATAGACCTAATGTTTAATAATCCACATTTAATTGTTTTATTCTTTGGTGCAGTTGATGAAGCTGTATTATTTATTGTTTTTGAATTTTTATGCTTAAATATTTTTTTGCTGATTTTAGCTTTGTTTTTTGGTGGTCTGGGAGCAGGCACCGACTCTGTGGGGATGGAGTTTTGGGGGGATGGCAGGAAGAGAGAAGCTGCAGAGAGGCGACTGCAACTCTGCTTCCTGGTCTCCACCGTAGATGGTCGGGTTTTTTTGTTTGTTTTCCAAAGTGGGGTTGATGCCATCTCTCCTAACAAGACCAGGTTTTCCCCAGAAACTTTCCCAATTATCTATGAAGCCCACATTGTTTTTTGGACACCACTCAGACAGCCAACGATTCAAGGAGAACATGCGGCTAAACATGTCACTCCTGGTGCAATTGGGGAGGGGCTCAGAGAAAACTACAGAGTCCAACATTGTTTTTGCAAAGTTACACACCGAGTCAATATTAATTTTACTGACCTCCGATTGGCGTAACCGGGTGTCATTACTGTCAACGTGAATTATGATCTTACCAAATTTACACTTAACTTATTCCATAGTGTAATTGCTATCTAGAATTTTGTAATTAACTGAACTACGTAACACATCAATGTATACTGTATCGGAGCAGGAAGTGATGCTATACTCCAGTGAGTGTCAGCACCAAGTGAAAGCTCAACTCTTGCTACTTTTCCGTTGCTGAGGTGCCAGTGCTGGTGTCGGTTTCAGTGAACAGGCGAAACGCTTAAGAACGAGCCCGCATTTCCACCACGTTTCTGTGTTATGTATGAGTGTGGGCGGGTCCTTGTTTGGATACGGAAGCCGCAGAGCACAAATGTGAGAGAACACGCTCCCCTTTCTTGTGCTGCGCACACATTTTACGGTCCAAACCAAACTACTGCAGCATTTGTGTGCAGCACAGAGGTAAAAACAGACAGCGATTAGAGCAAGATGACAAGTATACACTTTGTGTCCTTTTATCTGTGATATGAACTGATAAAAAGCAGCAAGTTCAGCCTTAGAGCCCAACCTAATTCACAGCCGTGAAAATCGCTTTGCTTTTCTCATGTAATACACACCATGCAGTGAGACAGCGGTAGAAAACTTTACCTTGAGATGGCAGAGTCATGCCTTTCTGCTGCTTTCATCACGCATTCTTGGTTCCAGACCATCTTGCTTGCGGGGCCGAGCACCATGTGCGTTCATAGTGGAGAAACTGCTGAACGGTTCAAATACTGGCACCGGCATCAGAACCCTGTTGGCGGGAAAAAAAAAGGAAAAGCAGCCTCTGCATTTAGACTCTAAAAGCTACATGCCATAACTCTAATCACCTCGTGTGTCATGGTACTGAGGCCACATGTAAATATGAGGTACAAGGGGCTTTAACTCACCAGCATTGCTGAGAATTAAAATAGGAGGCTTAAATTTAAGACTTTCGAACCCATTTTGCACTAAAATCCTGTCTGGCAATAATCGTCTGTTCTTTTGTTTCAGATACCGTTCCTGACAGTCCATCTACATCTCCAATAGCTATTGGAGTATGTGTTGCTGCTGTTCTTTTTGTTTTTGCTGCTGCTATTCCTCTTATTGTCTGTTGCTGTAAAAGAGAACCTGAAACAAGTAAGTCACCTAATGTATTTCTGCTTCAGAATTTCTTAACATTCAGATTTTTTAAATTGTCATTATATTTGTTGAATGCAAATGTATACCACATGATGTAGACGCAGTATTGTAAATTAACAAAAAATTAAACTCATAACTTGCATCATCAGAATTTAGACCAGTAAGTGTTAAGATAGTGTTTTTGATGTAAGGTAAGGTCATTGTTAGTATATAAAAGATGTAAGACCCTTGATCTGAAAAGTGAAGGCAATGCAGGAAGAAGAACCACCTTTACCCTGCATTTTTTTTTTTTTTTATATATAATTAACAGCAGGTGACTCCTCTGGTTCTTGTAAAAAGTAGTAGAACTGTACTACTCCTTTGTTAGTAAATACTTACTCTTAGTAAATACTTTCCTTATGGGTGTGGAGGTTCACTTACTACTTTAACGTTTTAACGAATAAAACACGTTTTCATTTTGTAAATGATGACCAGATTAAAATAGATCCTAAAACAGAATATGATTTAGTTTGTGGCTAATGTACTCTATTATCAGCAGAATGTCTAATCTGAAAAGAGTGCACAAGGTACAAATTGAACAATATTTTTCCTTTAAAAAATTTGGAAAAAGCTTTTGGATATTTTGGTGTTTGTCAAGGCATGTTATTGTGGCGTGCTTCATGAAAACCCAGCAGACCCACACAATGAATCATCTTCCATTGATGCAAGACTTAAGTGAAACCCAATTAAATCCAGAGTTTCAACAAAACAAATCACTGGCATGAGCAGGTTCTTGTGCAGGCTGTCTATTAATTCAATTCAATTCAATTCAATTCAATTTTATTTATATAGTGCCAAATCACAAACTGTCGCCTCAAGGCGCTTTGTATTGTGGGTAAAGACCCTACAATAATACAGAGAAAACCCAACAGTCAAAACGACCCCCTATGAGCAAGCACTTGGCGACAGTGGAAAGGAAAAACTCCCTTTTAACAGGAAGAAACCTCCAGCAGAACCAGGCTCAGGGAGGGGCAGTCATCTGCCGCGACCGGTTGGGCTGAGGGGAGAGAAAGACATGCTGTGGAAGAGAGCCAGAGATTAATATCAATTAATGATTAAATGCAGAGTGGAGTATAAACAAAGTAAATAAGGTGAATGAGAAACAGTGCATTATGTGAACCCCCCAGCAGACTAGGCCTATAGCAGCAAAACTAAGGGATGGTTCAGGGTCACCTGATCCAGCTCTAACTATAAGCTTTATCATAAAGGAAAGTTTTAAGCCTAATCTTAAAAATAGAGAGGGTGTCTGTCTCCCGAATCCAAGCTGGAAGCTGGTTCCACAGAAGAGGCGCCTGAAAGCTGAAGGCTCTGCCTCCCATTCTACTCTTAAGTATCCGAGGAACCACAAGTAAGCCAGCAGTCTGAGAGCGAAGTGCTCTGTTGGGGTGATATGGTACTATGAGGTCTTTGAGATAAGATGGTGCCTGATTATTCAAGACCTTGTATGTGAGGAGAAGAATTTTAAATTCTATTCTAGATTTAACAGGGAGCCAATGAAGAGAAGCCAATATGGGAGAAATATGCTCTCTCTTTCTAGTCCCTGTCAGTACTCTAGCTGCAGCATTTTGGATCAGCTGAAGGCTTTTCAGAGAGCTTTTAGGACAGCCTGATAATAATGAATTACAATAATCCAGCCTAGAAGTAATAAATGCATGAATGAGCTTTTCAGCATCACTCTGAGAAAGGATGTTTCTAATTTTAGAAATATTGCGCAAATGCAAAAAAGCGGTCCTACATATTTGTTTAATATGTGCATTGAAGGACATATCCTGGTCAAAAATGACTCCAAGATTTCTCACAGTGTTACTGGAGGCCAAAGTAATGCCATCCAGAGTAAGTATCTGGTTAGACACCATGTTTCTAAGATTTGTGGGGCCGAGAACAAGAATTTCAGTTTTATCTGAATTTAGAAGCAGGAAATTAGAGGTCATCCAGGCCTTAATGTCTTTAAGACATTCCTGCAGTTTAATTAATTGATGTGTGTCATCTGGCTTCATTGATAGGTAAAGCTGAGTATCATCTGCATAACAATGAAAATTGATGCAGTGCTTTCTAATAATACTGCCTAAGGGAAGCATGTATAATGTAAATAAAATTGGTCCTAGCTCAGAACCCTGTGGAACTCCATAATTAACCTTAGTGTGTGAAGAAGACTCCCCATTTACATGAACAAATTGGAGTCTATGAGATAAATATGATTCAAACCACTGCAGTGCAGTACCTTTAATACCTATAGCAAGCTCTAATCTCTGTAATAAAATGTTATGGTCAACAGTATCAAAAGCTGCACTGAGGTCCAACAGGACAAGAACAGAGATGAGTCCACTGTCAGAGGCTGTAAGAAGATCATTGGTAACCTTCACTAATGCTGTTTCTGTACTGTGATGAATTCTGAAACCTGACTGAAACTCTTCAAATAAACCGTTCCTCTGCAGATGATCAGTTAGCTGTTTTACAACTACTCTTTCAAGAATCTTTGAGAGAAAAGGAAGGTTGGAGATTGGCCTATAATTAGCTAAGACAGCTGGGTCAAGTGATGGCTTTTTAAGCAGAGGTTTAATTACAGCCACCTTGAAGGTCTGTGGTACATAGCCAACTAATAAAGACTGATTGATCATTTTTAAGATTGAAGCATCAATAATTGGAAAGACTTCTTTGAACAGTCTAGTAGGAATGGGATCTAACAAACATGTTGCTGGTTTGGAGGAAGTAACTATTGAAGTTAACTCTGAAAGATCAATTGGAGCAAAAGAGTCTAAACAAATACCAGCAGTGCTGAAAGCAGCCGAACATGAAGAATAATCTTTGAGATGGTTATGAATAATTTTTTCTCGAATGTCTAAAATTTTATTTGTAAAGAAATCCATGAAGTCACGACTAGTTAAAGTGAAAGGAATACTCGGCTCTACAGAGCTCTGACTCTTTGTCAGCCTGGCTACAGTGCTGAAAAGAAACCTGGGGTTGTTCTTATTTTCTTCAATTAATGATGAATAGTAAGATGTCCTAGCTTTACGGAGGGCTTTTTTATAGAGCAACAAACTCTTTTTCCAGGCTAAATGAGCATCTTCTAATTTAGTGAGACGCCATTCCCTCTCCAGCTTTCGGGTTATCTGCTTTAAGCTGTGCATTTGTGAATTATACCACGGAGTCAGGCACTTCTGATTTGAAGCTTTCCTTTTCAGAGGAGCCACAGTATCCAAAGTTATACGCAGTGAGGATGTAAAACTATTGACGAGATAATCGACCTCACTGGGAGCAGAGTTTAGGTAGCTGCTCTGCACTGTGTTGGCACATGGCACTGAAGAGCATAACAATGAAGGAATTAGATCCTTAAACTTAGTTACAGCACTTTCAGAAAGACTTCTACTGTAATAAAACGTATTCCCCACTGCTGTGTAATCCATTAAAGTAAATGTAAATGTTACTGAGAAATGATCAGACAGGAGGGGGCTTTCAGGGAATACTGTTAAGTCTTCAGTTTCTATGCCATATGTCAGGACAAGATCCAGAGTATGATTAAAGTGGTGGGTTGGCTCCTTTACATTTTGAGAGAAGCCAATTGAATCTAACAATAGATTAAATGCAGTGTTGAGGCTGTCATTCTCAGCATCTACATGGATGTTAAAATCACCCACTATAATTATTTTATCTGAACTGAGCACTAAATCAGATAAAAAGTCTGAGAAATCAGACAGAAACTCTGAGTAAGGACCAGGTGGACGATAGATAATAACAAATAAAACAGGTTTTTGATTTTCCCAATTAGGATGGACAAGACTAAGAGTCAGGCTTTCAAAAGAATGAAAACTTTGTCTGGGTCTTTGATTAATTAATAAGCTGGAATTGAAGATTGCAGCTAATCCTCCTCCTCGACCTGTGCTTCGAGCATTCTGACAGTTACTGTGACTCGGGGGTGTTGATTCATTTAAACTAACATATTCATCCTGCTGTAACCAGGTTTCTGTAAGGCAGAATAAATCAATACGTTGATCAATTATTAAATCATTTACTAATAGGGACTTGGAAGAGAGAGACCTAATGTTTAACAATCCACATTTAATTGTTTTATTTTTTGGCGCAGTTGATGAAGCTGTATTATTTATTGTTTTTGAATTTTTATGCTTAAATAGCTTTTTGCTGATTTTAGCTTTGTTTTTTGGTGGTCTGGGAGCAGGCACCGACTCTATGGGGATGGGGTTTTGGGGGGATGGCAGGAGGAGAGAAGCTGCAGAGAGGCGTGTAATGGGCTCGACACACGGGGAGCGACAAACGACAGCGACGAATGGGTCGCATCGCCACTGGGGTGAAACCGAACACACGGGACGCGATAGCGACGGCAGCATTGCGAATCGCGCTCTTACGTCACTCGTCTCCAAGAAATGTGATTGGTTATGAAACTGGAGGGATTTAGACATTTTCAAAGCAGTCCGTGTCAGACACGGCAATAAAGATGAGGAGTCTGAAGATTTTATTGGAACTGACAGAAATCCTGCTGTTAAGTCTCCTCTACAAAAGAAAAAGACAACCTCGCGTTCATCCTATATTAGCACAAAAGTCCTCTCTATCCGTCTGTTTAACGTTAGTCTTGCACCAACACGTTCTCATATGGCTGCCTTTTATGTTTAACTCGATAATCACTGCGTAAAGTGTCATATAATATAGGAAAGTCAAACACAGCTAAAACGATGCTTTCCTTCCTGCTGAAAGTGGTTGCAGACTGCAGTGTGTAGCATACTCTCCGCTCATTGGTCAGTCAATGAAACTCTTGCTGATTGGTTTAGTGCCACGCGACAGCGACAAAAGTAGAACATTTTCCAACTTCGTTGTGTCGCGTCGCCTGGTCGCGTGTGCACGTCTACGAGCTCGAAATTTCACATGCACGAACGTCGCCGGTCGCTTAGCTGGAGGAGGGCAAGCGATTGTCGCCTCATCGCACAAGCTCCATAGGAAATGAATGGAGAGCGAGCGACGTCGCTCCCCGTGTGTCGAGCCCCTAAGACTGCAACTCTGCTTCCTGGTCTCAACCCTGGGTAGTCAGTTTTTAGGAGGGTTAATAAATTTGGCCAGATTTCTAGAAATGAGAGCTGCTCCATCCAAAGTGGGATGGATGCCGTCTCTCCTAACAAGACCAGGTTTTCCCCAGAAACTTTGCCAGTTATCTATGAAGCCCACGTCGTTTTTTGGACACCACTCAGACAGCCAGCGATTCAAGGAGAACATGCGGCTAAACATGTCGCTCCTGGTCTGATTGGGGAGGGGCCCAGAGAAAACTACAGAGTCCGACATCGTTTTTGCAAAGTTACACACCGAGTCAATATTAATTTTAGTGACCTCCGATTGGCGTAACCGGGTGTCATTACTGCCGACGTGAATAACGATCTTACCAAATCTACGATTAGCCTTAGCCAGCAGTTTCAAATTTCCATGAATGTCGCCTGCTCTGGCCCCTGGAAGACATTTGACTATGGTCGCCGGTGTCTCTAGCTTCACGTTTCTCAAAACAGAGTCACCAATAACCAGAGTTTGTTCCTCGGCGGGTGTGTCGCCGAGTGGAGAAAAACGGTTAGAGACGTGAATAGGTTGGTGGTGTACCCGGGGCTTCTGCTTAGGACTACGCTTCCTCCTCACCGTCACCCAGCTGGCCTGTTTTCCCTGCTGCTCGGGATCTGCTGGGGGGGAGCTAACGGCGGCTAAGCTACCATGGTCCGCACCCGCTACAGGGGCCTGGCTAGATGTAGGATTTTCCAGGGTGCGGAGCCGAGTCTCCAGTTCAGAAAGCCTGGCCTCCAGAGCTACAAACAGACTACATTTATTACAAGTACCGTTACTGCTAAAGGAGGCCGAGGAGTAACTAAACATGTGACACCCAGAGCAGGAAAGTGCAGGAGAGACAGGAGAAGAAGCCATGCTGGTAGTGAGTCGGCTAAGGGCTAAGCTACTAGCTAAGCTAAGCTAGCGAATTTCTAAAAACAAATAAAGTGAGTAATGTGAATACAGGTGATTCAGCAAAGAGTATGCTATTTAAAGTAGGTGAAGATTACACTAAAATATGTTATTATCCAGATAAATCGAGTTATACAGATATAACAGCTAACAGACAGCAAAACACTGTGCTCCGAAACAGGAACAGGAAGTGATACAATACCGCAGTGAGAGCCAACACCAAGGTGTTGGACATCTTAGTTACACAAAACACAGACAAAAACCAAAATGCAGACAGTAACATAGTTAAGACTGAGAAACACAGAGAGAAGAGAGAAACAGAGACAGAGACAGATGCAGAGACAGGAATAGAAGAAGAAGACAGGAAAGGGATGAGCAAAAAACTCAGAGTCAGACAAAGAGTGGGCCATCATTTATATCTTAAAGATGGTAACTGCCCACTTGCCTTTGACCCCTCTTAATTTACATCTTTAAGATATAAATGGGCCATCATTTATATCTTAAAGATGGTAACTGCCCACTTGCCTTTGACCCCTCTTAATTTACATAAAGTCTCAACCCCTGAAACTTGAACCCCAACCAATCAATTTTTAAGGCTCTGCCAACTCTCGTCCCATTTGGGCTAAATAAACAAACATCACCAGGGTATCTCAATGGTTTACGGAAGCTCTGGCAGGTGTCATAATGAAGGATCTTCCAATCAAAACCTGTGCAATGAAAACACATCTAACATCTTCATGTGAACCAAAGATGTTCCTGCATCCCACCGGGCCTCAAACACATGAGTAATAGATATAACAGGCCTTACCAGTAACCTTAAAGCATACAGTGCTCATTAATCCAGTGTGTGTGTTACTAATATATTTTAATGTGTGATATAAAAATAATAACAGTAAATACCAATAGAAAAGTGATAAAAAAAATTCCCAACACAACAGGCCAGACTGGAGGTTTAAATAGTGGAGTCCACAAAACAATGCTTGATATCCCAGCATCAATCTTCAGCACTAAAAAATTAAGGTAATGAGTAAGTGCCAAAAACTGCAATTCCTCTGTTATCCCACTTGACGCTGGCTCCAAAAGTAAGTTGATCGCTATATACTCCCATGTTATAATCTCTGTGTTTAATATACATGTGCACAGTCTTCTACAGACAACCATTTTGGTTTCTGTGGCTAGTTCTCACCCTTTCATAACAAACTCATCCAGTTACTGGAGTTAAGCCACTTTCACTGACCTGTCCAGGGTATACCCCACCTTTTTACCATGACCCTGAACTGGATAAGCCTTTATTGTCATTATACAGGATGTACAATGAGATTGGAGGGCCACTCCTGTTCAGTGCCATGCTTTTAAAATATAAAATAGAACTTCTAAAAATATACAGAAAATAAAACGGTATGTATAAAATATACAGAAAATAAAATGTATAAAAAAATACAGAAAATAAGAGAATGTATAAAAATATATACATTGTAAAAATGTATATGCATGGCAGATGTTTGTTTGCTCGTTGCATCTGTACTGTTCATGGATGCAACTCGATAACATTAGCTGATAACTTTGAACTACACCCTCTTGTCCAAATGTGGTCACTTTTCTCAAAAATGTGAAGCCAGAAACCTGTGATGCATCTCACCCTGTCATCTGTTTGTTTTTTTGTTTTTTTAAAAAGTCTAAATTTTTTAATTTTAACAGTAAGACAGAATTAATTTTGAAGTGTCCTTAAACACAGAAGCACAGCAGCAATATCAGTTAATATAATTTGTGATTTTGTAGAATCAAACTTCAACCCAATTAACCTTCTTGACTCTTTTAAGCAGGAAACGAGCAGGAAATGAATCCCCTAAATTCACAGAACAACAACGGGGATGTCAACGACGGGGGTGTCAACGAGAGGGATGTCAACGACGGGGGTGTCAACGACGGGGGTGTCAACGACGGGGGTGTCAACGACGGGGGTGTCAACGGCGGGGATGTCAACAGTCCTTAGCTGACATTCCCCAACAGGAACAAGCTGCCCTTGATGGAAAACTCTGGTTTATCTCCCTCAAAATCCTCAGTAATGTTCAACAGCAACCTCTCCTTCAAACACAAATGTACATCTAATCAGCAGAGCTGCGTTTAGCTTTGTTGTGCTTTCAGTTGTCTTCTCTGTTGCTTAAACTTTGGGCCATACCTTCATCTCATTTATAAATGACAAAATGTAACACATACCAGCATTTTTTGGAGTATAACATCCCTAGTCCTTAAACTCTAGTACATCCACAGCTCTGTTACACATCACCCTCTTACTCCTTTGACTACAAGTCCTCTTCACTCACTAAACCATCCATAGGTGGCTGTAGCTCAGGAGGAAGAGCAGGTTGTTGGTTTGATTACTGGCTACTCCAGTCTGCCTGCCAAAGTAGCCTTGCAAAGGTGTTAGTGTGTGAACGTTTGAAAGCTCTTAGCTATAGAAGGAAGTTCTCGTGAGAATGGGTGAATGAGGCATGTTTTATAAAGCACTTTGAAAAATTGCTATGTAAGTAGATCACAAGTGTGATCTATCACAGTCCTTCTACTGTGATTCCAAATGAATGTACACAAATATCAGTAACAAGCTTTTTTTCTTAATATTATAGACTACATAGGTACTGATGAAGCACTTAGAATCTCACTGCATATGTCTTTTTGTTTTTTCTTCCTCTAGAATCACCACTACCTAGCTATGCCTAGGTAGTGGTGATTCTATACCAGTGGTTCCCAGTGTGGGCCTTGGCCCTGCTGCACAGGGCCCATTGCAGAAACAGAAGTTTAGTTTGAAATTACTCACAAGTATGCAAAGTTATTTATATAAATATATTTTATATAAAAGTGAATTAAAATTGGTAATAGGAGGTTGTTAGTTTGTGATATTGTTCTTTAATCTGACCTAAATTTACTGCTCTTGTATTGAAATTTGTGTCCCAGCCAGTCGCAGGTGGGTCACATAGCACTTTACAGATGACTGGGTAGCATTAGTAACTTATAGCCCAATAACCTGTGTTGTTTGTTTTTTGAATCACATTTTCAAGGAAATTCATATTTTTCTCTTGTATTTTGATGAGAGTGAAGACTCAATTTAACAGGCCAATGCTATCAGATGAGCAGGGTGGGGTGGGCCACAACACTCTTGACTTTGGGAACCACTGCACTATGCTATAGATTTCTACTGCATATTTATGAACTAAACAAAACATGTCCATTTTGCATCCTGTTTCCCTCGTCAAACCACAAACATGAAATGAAAATGCCGCATTTCCTCTAGTACCTGCTCAGCGCAGGTCCTCTTGATACAACTCACCATGGTCTTGTTTTTTTTCCATTACAATTTAGTACCACCTCAATGTGGGTGGAGTCAATATAGCAACGCAGGCAGTAAGGGCGTAGGAATGATTTTTATTTGGGGGGGACACATATCGGAAGCCTGACAGATCCACTGAGCAAACACTCTGAGCAAAGCTTAAAAATTTTTTTTTATTTTTCAAATGTTTCTTGGAAAAATAGTGTTGTGTACACCTATATTATTGCATGTATAATTACATATGTCTGTGTTTTATAATCGTATGATGTGGGCAAACCACCAAACAATGGCTTGAGTCTTTATCAAGCGTTATGACCATTCCATGGCTGTACGCTTACTTTATCAGGTGGCCGTACTAGTACTAGCAAGCTAAATATTGGAGGAGGGACCATCCCAGGATTAAGATAACTAAAAAAGATTTGGTTTCTATATATGAAAGTAAACTGACAACAAGACGCAGTAAACAAGCCATATTTACAGCAACATTCGTTCCGTTTTACCTCACTCAAAGAGTGACTCCTGCCGCTGTCTCCCGCCTCCCAAACACTAGCCGCTCAGAGGGGGGCGGGGGGAGCACAGTGACATAACGCTATGTTGTGCCTTCAAAATAAAAGCGTGCGATTTCAAAATCAAGTATTTTTCTCCTCTGCGGTGTACTTTTTGGGTGGGACAAATGCGCCTGTCTCCAATATTGGGTGGGAATAATAGAAATGAGTGAATAAATAAAATATAAAGACAAACATTAACAAGAGTAGCCTATAAAGAACTTGTAGAGCTCTTCTTGTAAAAGCAAATATGTTTGGTATAATTGTGCATTGGATCAAAATTCTGATTGTGAAAACTGCCAGTCATGACAGGCTACCAAAAAACAAAAAAAGTGACTCACGCAAAGCTTTAAAGTCAACCTTGAGAAGCTCACTATTTTATCCAAAGGATTACTGCCATCTCTCCTGTAGCCTTATTTTAAACCATTGACAGTAAATATATTGGGCATAGCTTCCTGGTTGTGAAAAATGACGCTAATGTGGAAGTGCCTTAAAACCTGCATTCTCTCTTAAGGCCACCAGATAGTGATTGCTGTGGTTGCAAAAAGACTTGGGGTCCTATAGAAGTCTATGGGGTAAAAGGCTTTCTTTTTTGACCTGCTCATGTCATGGTCTTCATTACTCATTTTGGGTCAAACTGAATAAAAGCTGTTTTGTGATTTTCATACACTGCATGAATAATCAAAACTAAATTGAGAGTGCAGTAACATGGGATGAAAGCAATATTGTGATCCTTGTTTTCTATACTTTTTTTTCCCTCTTCACCTGGCAGACATTTTGTAAATGTACAGTGCTTAAAAAACTTATTGGACCACTACCCAATGTGAGGCTTATGCCTACTAAAAAATCATTTTGTTTCTATGATGGTTAATCCACTAGTATGTGGGAATTCTTTAATCAAAAGATTTTTAATGCTAAAACATTATTGTTCTCTACAAAAAAACAGCAAAGCACATAATTGTTTTTGATTATGGCACAAAATTACAGTTACTTATTTGCATTGCTGAACAGAAAAAAATGTTTGTGGTTGATTGCCGTGCTTCATTAATCTCTGAATTCTCAGAAGTCCAGTGTGGCAGCTCAAATTTTGGTATAAAAATGTGAATTCCATTTGAAATTCCTCACTCCTGTTCAAACTGGTAAAACATCGAGAAATCACTTAAATAGAAAGAGTCTGCATTTAAGCATCAGGCTGGATGGTCTCTCATTTTTGTGACAGGTGGTCTAATAAATTTAAGCACTGTATGTAGCTTTATTGTTGAACTTATAAAATGTGAATGCCACTCATGCAGAAAGATAGTTTGTATTTTACTGAAGAATTTCCATTTTCCACTTACAGTACTGTACTGACTAGTTTTTCATGACTACGTTTAAAAAAAAAAAAAAAAAGACATTAATGAGAAAAAAATAACTTTCTCCAGGTTTGAGATTTTACTGACACAAAATGTCCAGCTAACTGTTGCCACTATTATACCAATTTCTTAATATGCATTTGTTTTTAACTGACTAAATTTGCATGGTGATCCTTTTTATATGGGCCTTTGGACTGCCAACCCAAGCTGTGAGACATAGTGTACAGTGGTGTAATTAACTCACCAGGTGTGGTGCTGAGTTTGCCTTACAAGGGTCAGGAGTATGTATGTGTGTCTTTCATTTCTGGACCAAAGTGCTCTTTTAGTCTATAAGTTGTCTTAGACGTCTTTTATACTTTCATATGCAGAGATTTTTTTATATATATATAGTTTATATAGATTTATTTATATGTATATTTGTACGACACGGCACTGAACAGGACTGGCCGTCCAATCTCACTGTACATTTGATATAGAGAGATGTCTCTTCTCCAGAAGCATTTTGGGACAACTAAATTCTGTGATTTTAGCCAAAGGAACTACATCTATGTATTGCTGGTACTTAATGGAAGGTTAAAATGTTTATCTGTAAAGAACTCAGGTCCTGGTACTGTGCACTTTGCTGCTCAGAGCAGCCATAATGCAATTCAAGAATAGACTAAAATACATCAGTAACATTATGAGTTTACTAAATTGCAACTTCAGTGGACCAGGAGCATTGAAAATGCCAGCCATAAGCACATAAATGTTATACTGATGAGATTATTTTAGTACTTATAACTCCTTTATTTAAGGAGAAAAAAATTCCTCAGTATATTATTATTGCACAGAGGAGAAAAAGACAAGGTGTACTAATTCAGTTTTTGTGGAGAATTTTCATTTTAAAGGATTTTTTAAATTTTTTTCAGTTTTTGTTTTTATATATATATAAATGTGAATTGTTTTACTGTCATTTGTAAATGTACATCAGTCTCAAGAACATTTTGAACAGATCCTCTTTGCCAAAACGTGCCATTTTGTGACACGCTAGACAGTAAACTCAGTGATTTTATCAGGAAAAAAAAAGCAGGAAATGGCTTTATTTTACACATTTGACATTGTTGGAAGTATGTTAGGAATCTGTGAATATACCAGCTGTGTTAGATTAGTGTGTGTAGACTAATGTGAGAGTGAATGTCATTTTTATGTGCAATAAAAAATGAATAAATCCTTTTAAACCAGTTGTGTGATATTTTAACTATTAAAAATGACACTAAGTGGTGTGATGCACGTTTTTAGTCCAAAACATGGCAGCAGCACAATGTTTTAGACTAAAAAGCCAAAAGTAAGAGCAACGAACTGAGAATTTGACCAAAAATAATTCATCACAGTGTCACAAAGCTTGTTACTAATTACAGCCATGGGCAAAAGTTTTTTCAGTGGCACAAAGAGTGGTTTTCAATTAGCAGTGGCACCACCTATCAAAACTTTTGGCCTTGACTTTTAAGAGGTTAAAGGATAAAATATGTCAATGTTCTCCATAAGATTAAAATGCAGCCATGTACATCCACATATTTTATTTATACAGTTTGTGTCACTTTATTTGCACAGCACATATACACACATACATATGCTCTCTCCACCAGTAATGTGACTGTTTTCAAAGTATGCAGACTTTATTTTTTTCATTAACTATGTCAAGTAAATGTCATACAAGCAACCCAATAGCTATGTTACAGCTTTAAAAGTATGAATAAGGAAACTAATAACCATAGAACATGGCCAAGGCAGCCATAACCCATAATACCGGCTCTTTCCATGTATGGTTAGCAGCACAACAGGGACTGAATGTACTGTGAATTATTATTACCTTTGTTTTACTAGGAAGTCCTATTGAGATCACACTCTCTTTTACAAGATAGCAGCCATATAAACTAAAAATACTGTGAATGTAAAAACACTGACGGAAGCAGAATAGCATTAAACTTGATGAAGTGTTGTTAAATAGTTAGAATTCAAAGATTGCAACACTAACCTAGCCAACATATCCTGAGAATAAAGCAGTGAGTAAAATACTGAAATATAGTAAATCAGACTCTTAAAGCAAAAGCACGAGAGCCCGTGTATTGAACCGGTAAACTAAAGAGCAGTGCAGAAGATAAATCTTGTCTCTTACAAATTACTGTACCTTCTTATACTGCAGATTTGCAACATCAATATATTGCAAACAGTATTTGTGAAATATTAAGGAAAAATAACAGGCTTGTTTCAATAGAATATATTTATTTGGTTATTTTGACATTTCACACAACAATCTATAAAAGGTACACTCCACAAACCAACCATAGCACTTAAAAATATAGTACATTCAAACTGATTCATATTATTGTCAAACAATACCATATCACAGTTTTCTTAGGATTTACAGCACATCCATTTGACAATTTAAAAAAAAAGAAAATAAAGAAGGAACGAAGGGAAAACAGATTAACACATTACTGCTTGATTTGTTGGGACTGGAAACAATAGTGCAAAATGACAAAAACTCCAGTAACCAAGGATATATATGTTTTTTCTCATAAACAGAGAGTATCCATCATTTCAAACGTACACAAAGAAAACATAAGCACAGCCTAACTGACTAAGCAGCAGCACTACACTACCCAATGACAATGATGGGAGGTTTGCCAAGTACAACCACAGCAGCTTTTCTTAAATGTTAATGGCTCAGTATCAGAGGTTCAATTCAGTGACTCTAAATAGCAGAGGTAAAGTTGCCTGTATAGGCACACCTAGGGGTGGGCAGTAAAATATATATTATATAGAATATTTAACACATTAATGCTGGCACAAAAGTAATAAAACTAAATGAAATCACATAAAACAATAAATCCACTCTGGATTATTGGACTCAGGCAATATAGTGTATTAAAAAAATACATTATATTGCCAAATATTCACTCACCCATCCAGATCATTTAAGGTGTTCCAGTTACATCCATGTCCATAAGTGTATAAACCAAGCACCTAGGCATGCAGACTGCTTCTACAAACATTTGTGAAAGAATGGGTCGCTCTCAGGAGCTCAGTGAATTCCAGCGTGGTACCATGATAGGAGGCTACCTACGCAACAAGTCTAGTTATGAAATTTCCTCACTACTAAACATTCCACAGTCAACTGTTAGTGGGATTATTACAAAGTGGAAGTGATTGGGACTACTACAAAGTGGTAGTCCACATAAAATTACTGAGCGGAGTCAATGGATGCAGTGTTGCAGCACGCCACCACTGGATGAGTCTGGGTTTGGTGGTTGCCAAGAGAACAGTACTTGTCAAACTGCATTGTGCCAAGTATAAATTATGTGGAATCATAATTGCAGGCTGGATTAAGTTCTCTGTGGTTTGTGAATACAGATGTGGACAAAATTGTTGGTACACTTCTGTTAAAGAAAGAAAAACCCACAATGGTCACTGAAATAACTTGAAACTGACAAAAGTAATAGTAAATAAAATTGTACTGAAAACTAACTAATGAAAATCAGACATTGCTGTTGAATTGTGGTTCAACTGAATTATTAAAAAAAAAAAAAAAAAGTTACTGTTAAGTTAACCCTTTAAAGCCTGACCCATCAAAAAATAGAAAATTCTAATTTTTTAGAACTGACATGTTTATTAGGCCTTTAAACAAAATCCCAAAAAAAATTTGTGCCATATCACTTTATATTTTTTTTGTATCACATCTGATATACTGGGCTCTTTTGGTAACATTTTGCTCACAACAATGTTAATGAATCAAAAGACTGTTTTGCCCATAACATTTAACAAGTTTAGAACACTCTAGGCAGCTCACTTCTTTGTTTTTTTTTTTCATTGAACTTTTTACAGCCATTTATTTCAATTTGTTGTAGGCACAAAAACAGTTTCTGTCCTTGTTCAAGCACAGTGGTCACTTGAATTGCCATCTATTATCATATTGATGACATTTTCAATGAACTTTCTTTTTCTCTCCCTCAATTCTCTTTGACATCTAAAATACACACATAAATAATTGGTCAGCACAGCGTAAGAGTATAATTTCAAAGAAACCCCTTTGAAAATAACCAAAATTTATTTTCAAATGGCATTTCAGTGATTAACCAGTTTATGTCAATCATCAAAAATAGTGTGTGGTTGTATTGTGGCAGGAATGCTGTAGATTAAATTACTAAAATATCACATTACAGTTCAGGACTGGAGTACCTTATATACCTGCAGTATCAAGTTTGATACACACATTTTTAACACAGTTTAACTGTAATATTAAAAAATATTTTTTAAGTAATTATGCATTGCTTCAGCACAGGAAGTATTTATTTTTAAAAATTGCTAACAATATCGATGTTATTCTTACCATTACTTCTCCAAAATTAGCAAAGATTTTCCTGAAAAACATCTGTGGAGGACTACCTGTTAGCAGACATTTTGAAAAGGCAAAAATAAAGCTCTTCCACTGCTTGCAGTACATTGATAATCCACTAGAGGGGAGAACACAGGTCTCAAATGATATACAACAGGTTTTTGAGGTAAAAATCTTGCGTAGCAAATATGATACAAATGGCGATGTTTGCTGGGTGGTTCTTCTCTATATCACAACGTAACAGGGAAGTACAAAACATAAATGTAATACAATGTTCCTTCAAATTAAACAATTTAATAAAAGAGGTTAAAATATCCACATTGTAATGTACCGTGCCTTTTGTCCTGTGACACTACTTCTTCAGTTCCTGTGTGTGTTTGGTTTTGCTTTTGGGCTGGCCCTTAAGCTTACCCTGGTCAAGATCATGCAGCCTGTTTTTGCAACCATAATCATCACTACCCTATTAGCCATAAGACATAATGCCAGTTTAATATACATCTGTATTGTCATCCAATCAATGGCAAAAAAAAAATTGCTTATTCCACGATTAAGCCATTCATGGTTGTGAAAACTCAGCATCAACTTCTGAAAGTGATTGTTTGTCTCAGAAAGCAACTCTAAAGAAGGAATAGTCTTACCATACTTGATGTGACACATACCAAATGTTCAGGATGAATACATGTATATTTACACCCCCTAATTCTTAAGGAGTATCTACATAGAAAGTTGCAGTGATGTGGTAATAATATTTAGCAACTTCAAACAGCAAAGGGTGAACTTGCCCAGGCAGTATGAAGTGGGTTGGTCCTGAGAAAAACTTTTCTCAGCTTCAAGCTGTTAACTGACATACAGTATCAGTTCCATTTTAGTTGTATAGCCCCAAATTACAACATCAGTCATTTCAAGAAAAACCCCACATATCAGGGGGTGATAAATATATTAGATGGTTACTTAGGCAACAGGAGGCTGGAATGTCCACTAGTGACCAACCAGTGAGCCAAGTTACTGCATGACAACTGAGTTGCTTCCTGTGTGGATGCCTGTTTATGTAGGTGCTAGTACTGAAAAACACTACTAGTGCATGCATAAACAGAATGACTTCCATAAAACAGTACAGAAGGGATGGCACTTTGATACTGGAACAAGGTGGGGTTTAAACTACCGTATTTTTCGGACTATACGTCGCTCCGGAGTATAGGTCGCACCAGCCAAAAAATGCATAATAAAGAAGAAAAAACATATATAGGTCGCACTGGACTATAAGTCGCACTTTTTTGGGGGGGGGGGGGTTGATAGAATCCGAGACTCAGAGCACAAATTCCATCTTGAACGGCAATTTAAAATAATAATGGATTAAAGAACAGGACGAACACGGTTACACCTACGTTATGCTAACATAGCACATTCAGCTACATGACGCACAACGAACACGTGTTCGGTATTGTAACGTTGTAAACACACTTCCAAAGTCGGCGATATTCACAACAAAGGTCGTCTTTATTAACAGAAAAACGGCTGCTGTAGGCCACAGCCACGCCAACCACAACTACAACAGCGGAACAGCAACACTCACACACAGGCAAGCTCTCGGTCTTTTTCTCTCTCTCCATGCTGCCTTCACGAACCTCCCGAACAGTCCGAAATCCCACAACATCAACACGCTCTCTAACTAAGAGAATCGCTACAGTATGTTAACGTAACATTAAGTTATTCAGATAACCATAGCATAAAGAACATACTAACAAGTTAACCAAACCATCAATCCATTGAATTCTTCATCCTCGGTGTCACTTCTAAACAACTCCGTACACTCCGTAGACGAAGCGCCGCTTCCTCTTCTGTGTCGCGTTAGTCAGACTCGTCGTCAGCTGCAGTTCCAATTATTCCAGCCTTTCTGAATCCCAACAGGATGGTTTGTCACTGAAGCCCATGTTTTCTTGATCCATCCAATGACTTCCAGGAAAGTTGGGTGGCGCATTCTCCCAGTTGCCGTTAAGCTGTGCTCTCCATCCACTGCGCCCACAGATTACGCAAGACTGCCTTAAAGCTGCAGTTCACGGAGATGTCAAGTGGCTGGAGTATTTTGGTTCATGTGTTATAAATGTCACATATACGTCGCTCCGGAGTATAGGTCGCACCCCCAGCCAAACTATGAAAAAAAGTGCGACTTATACTCCGGAAAATACGGTAGTACCAAGTCATGTGTGAAATAAAACAAAAAAATGCTTCTATTGTTACTGTAGAACAGGCTTAGTCTTTGTAGATGAATAGAATTTAGATATTTTGTACAGTACCTAAGCAGCACTTACATGCAGTATGACAGTAAATTATTAAAATCAACCAACAAAAATATTTGTCTGCCTGGACCTGTTTCATCAGGTGTTTCTACTTGTTGCCATCAGCTGAAATGCTTAGATCCTCATCTCTTCTGCCTTATTTCCATCTGCTCCAACCTCTTTTGGCAGTTGTCTGACAAGATAAGATGATAGCATGTTACAAGGCGGGTACTGAAATCCCCCAAAACTCTCAACTGCACACTGATCTTCAAGGGCCTTACCTACGTTTAATAATTGCTTCTGAAACAAAATAGTCTTTCATTTGGACATAATGTAAAAGAAAGCTGATTTTGAGATGAAGTTGACAACAGCCTGAAACATTACCACAGTGTGTTGGCACTGGAAAAGATAATAATCAGATTAACTTTGAGAGTGCTGAGTGACTACTCAGAACATTTGTTTTCATTGAAAAATTCTGCTGTCCAACAGTGCACAGCCACAGTAAGGTTTCAGTTTTCATTTAGTTCCTGATGGTTCAAATGTTGACTCTATGCAGTATTCTCAATGATGAAGCAAATGCTAATGTTGCCTCTGCCTAAATTCAATTCAACTCAACACAGCTTGATTTAAAAAGCACTTTAAAATCAATCCTAATGGCCACTCTTCCACATAGTGTTGTGGGAAGAAAATGACAAACAAAAGAAACTGAGCACTAGCTAGTTTGAGCCTTTAGGAGAAAAAAAGTCTCCAAAATTATGGAGGACACTGTATACACCTTTATTGGTTAAACCTGCAGATGATGCTTCAAAGTACAAGATCTGTTTAAGGACATTTAAATGCCTAAGCTCAATAATTTAAAGAAAAGAAAACAGAATGACTTACTTGATACTTGTTTTCTAATTTAGTGTCTAAAGAAGGCAAACAAAAGGAGAAGAACAGCACAGGCGATGGCAGTGGAGAAAAGATTTGCTTGCTCAAAGTCAAAACTGCTTTTGGGACCTGAAAGAACATAAAAATAGAAGGTGATGGATACAGTAGACATCAGTACCTGTATGTTGTAAGTGGTGATATATAAAATATATATTATACATTGCTGTGAAAAAGAATGTGCCCCTCCCTGCTGTTTTTGCACATTTGTCACAGTTACATGTTTCAGATGATGAATCAAATTTAATATCAGTCAAAGATAACCCAAGTAAACAAAACAACCATCCATCCATGGAGCCTATCCCAGCTGTCATAGGGTGAGCGGCTGGCTACACCCTGTACAGGTCACTAGTGTCGGGTCGTGGTGCGGCTCTCTCCCGCTGCCCCTCTTACCAGGCGGAAGTGAGACCAATGAAAACCAGTCCACCTTGATAGTAACTTCACACTTTACAAAAACTCACTGGAGATGAGCAGGTTTAGTTTCCAGGATTTATTGAAGCACAAAGTTAAACAAAGCACAAGAAAGCAGGAAGCCCTCCCGGGAGCGTGTGCCTTTGGAGCCACTGCAAAGGTGGTAGAGGAAGAGCAGAAAAGTAGAAGTCCAGAGTTTAACAAAGTATAAGAAAGCAAAAAGCCCTCTCGGGAGTTGAGCACCTTGGAGCCACTGCAAAGGGGAGAGAAGAAGAGCAAAAAGTGCACTAAAAAGAGCTAGACAAAAAAGCTAAAAAAGAGCTCTCCCCCAAATTTGCCTCTGCCTTTTATCACCTAAACTCACACCTCCCCCTGCTGTTATCAGGAACAATGGGCATAGAAGGATGCTCCCAATCCACTATGTATCGTACTAGTTCGATCCTCATGCAATGGCTCCATGACTTGTTCTCTGGGGCTGCCAAAACAAACAACTTTCCCACGTGAAAATACCTCCCACTGGAGCACTACCCCGCCCTTCTATCCATATTTTCACATTACTAGAAACACTTTTAGGGCGGTCTTATCTCAATACTCCCTTACATTATTACAGTAGCTCAGGTGGGACTTCAACTCCCCTTTTCGGGACACACACTCCCCGCTACTTGACCTCCACACTGGCAATGCTGTGTCAAAAGTGCAGTGTACAAAGGTGAGCCTCTAAATATGAATGACTGCAGTTCTACTAGTGGAAAATCCCAAGGCCCTGGGCAGAGCAGGCATCAGTCCTTTCCACTCACCTAAAGCATGCAGTGTTCCAGTGTGTGAGTGACAATATAGGTGACAAATAATATATAATGTGACCATTAATCCAGATTAATATAGGTACTAATAAATAACATAGTAAAATACCAATATCAGATGATAAAAATATCCAACACTAGCCTGTTGCAGGGTTAAAACAGAGAGACAGACAACCATTCACGCTCACATTCACACCTATGAGCAATTTAGAAACATGGGGAGAACATGCAAACTCCACACAGAAAGTCCAAGATGGATTAGAACCCAGACCTTCTAGCTGTGAGGCAACAATGCTAACACAAACATTTTTTAGGTTAATGAGCTATCCAAACCTACCAGGCACTATGTGAAAATTAGTTGCTATCTTTTTGGTTAAATTGTAAATTAACTGTGATGTCACTTGCCATGCCCAGGCCTGGTTACTGCCAGACCTGTGGAATCAAGAAATCACTTAAATAGAGCCTGGCTGACAAAGTGAAGCAGGTTAAAAGATCTCAAACTGCAGAACATCATGCCACGATCTAAAGAACCAGCAGAGAAACAAAGCCACTGACCATCTATCAGTCTGGAAATGGCGGCAATTCATTTCTAAGACTTTGGGACTCCAGTGAACCACAGTGAGAGCTGTTATTCACACATGGAGAAGACTTGGAACTGCAGTGAATCTTTCCAATAGTGGCTGGCCTACCAAAATTACTAAAAGAGTGGATCAACGACTCATCCAGGAGGTCACAGAAGAACGCAGAACAACATCTGAAGAACTGATGGGTTTAATTGCCTTAAATCAGGTCAGAGTTCATGATTCAACAGTAAGAAATACTGTAGACAAGGCAAAACTGGCATCCATGGGAGAGTTCCAAGGAGAAAACAGATACGTTTGGTTAGCTTTTTTCCTTAATAAAGGAAATCATCTTTTAAACCTGGATTTTGTATTTACTGAAGTTATCTTTGTCTAATATTAAAATTTCTTTGTTGATCTGAAACATGTAAGTTTGACAAATATGTAAATAATTAAGAAATCAGGATGTAGGCAAAACACACAACAAACATATTTGTTTTGATTTTTTTTTAAGTTGGAATGTTTTCATACATTTTGCTTAATAAGAGTTTGCAGCATATATCAATCAAAATCTTAAATATGACATCTTTAAACCTTAATATCATCTTTGTGGGTTATTCTCTTTTAAGTAAATTTGAGTAGTGACTAGATTTCAGCTGTATTACATGCAAATATTTTATTTCCTCACTTGGAGGTAAAAAGTGGAGTATAGCTACATCAATGGAAATGACAAAACTCTCACATGCAACTCTACTGTACTGTACAATTTAATTGCTGAAATATGTATAGTAACTTACGGGCAGCATTCCTTTGTTCTCCTTTTTCAAGAACTGTTGAAAAAGTAAAATATTAAAAGACATTAGAATAATCTGGAGAATATCTGGCCTTAAAGATTTTAAGGTGAAATTCACTGCAGATGTTTAGTCAAACTGTGATATATTTATGTATTTAGACTGATTTTTAGACTTTTAAAAGTTGCAAATGGCCTCTGAAACTGAAATAATCCGGAATTAGCTGCTAAAATGCTATTAATCACTATAACGAGAGTCATATATTCAGGAACTGAATAAGACATACACCAATCAGACACAACATTATGGCCACCAACAGGTAAAGTGAATAACACTTATTATCTCTTCAGCATGGCACCTGTTACAGGGTGGGAATATATTATGGAGCAAGTGAACATTTTGTCCTCAATGTTGTTTGGAAAAATGGGCAGGTATAAGGATTTGAGCAAGTTTGACAAGGGACAATTTGTAATGGTTAGGTGACTGGGTCAGAGCATCGCCAAAAATATAGGTCACGTGGGGTGTTCCTGGTCTATAGTGGTCAGTATCTATCAAAAGTGGTCCAAGGAAGGAGCAGTGGTGAACCAGCGACAGGGTCATGGGTGGTCAAGGCTGCAGTTATGCAGACTATGGGTCACAGCACACATTCAAGGGTCCCAGTGGAGTCCATGCCTCAAAGGTCAGCACTGTTCTGGCAACAAAAGGGGCACCAACACAATATTAGGTAGGTGGTCGTATTGTTTTACCTGATCAGCATATTTAATTCTGGATTTTGGTTTTCGTGAGAAGGATCTTGTCAAACAGTTGTGGTATTTATATGTTTATTTTCAAGTGAGCGTGGGGATGAAGAAACAGTGAGTTTACAGCCTATGAGGTTCTGAGAAATGACTAAACAAATCTCTCCAGGTTCTTTCCCCTGCCAGTTTTCAACCCTGAGATGAGTTTCCAATTTCTGAAAGAGAACCAACCTAACCTGACAGTTTTTATTCAAAACAAAGCAAAAAAAAAAAAAGCCAGTTTCTCTTTGGCTCCTCCCCTCCTACTGAGCCCAGTGTAGCTGACACTGTTTCATTTCCTCATTCATACAGCTAACATTACAAGGAATAAAGAATTCAAATGGAGGTTCTGCCATGTGTTTGGTGAAGACTTTTTTTTTTAATTACCACTCCCTGCACTTAATGTTTGGTTTCCAACCTGTAGCCTCGCTATACTGATCGGGCCAAGCATCTTAATTTTTGACTGATTCAAGATCCACTGTGGTGGTGTACAGAGGCAAAAATTAAAAAAACAAAACTAAAATAATTCTCCTAACCTATGGAGCTACTGTATAATATTTATATTATACAGTTAGCTCCATAGGTTAGTTACAATGAAAAGCTACCAAATGCAAGTTCAGCACTTGGAATTATCCTAGTGTTCCAATGTTTTGGGACCTAACTGTATAAACTACTGAAAAAAAATGTGAATGCACAGAAATGGGATCTAATTCTGGGGAAACACTGAACAGTCATGCATTGCTGCCAGTTCAGTTCATTGTACAGGCTACATGAATCAAACTTGATGCCCTACCAATGTTTATTAGCTTTATTTACCAGTTTTGGACTACGAGATTAATAAAACCATAGTGTATCACCTTAAGTCTGATTTTCTGTTATGTAACCAAAAGCTTCATATCAGAGTTCATCGAGTCAGAATTCAGGGTTACACTCAGAGTTGAGGGCTTCCATGACAGGGAACTGTACTAAACTGTGTAAAAAAGTTTTGAATGGAGAGTAAGGCTAGAAAAGTACTATATGAATGTAAATTTATTTGCTGTTATATTACTTTCAAAGAAGCTTTGTACATTTAAAGTTAAAATATCTTATGATATGGAATGCTACAGCCACAGTATACTTACCAATGAGATTTAAAGAACAACTGGCTTCTTCATTTCCATTTTTAACAAAGCACTGATATGTCCCAGCATGAGATGGCAAAACTGTCAGTTTCAGGGAACAATTCCCTTTTGACAGTTCCTGGTCAAACAGAGATGTTCTTCCTTTGTAGTTCTGTGCCTGATCTTTAAGCTCATCTTTTCGTTTTCTGTTCACATGAACTTCTGTAGTCTTATTTGCCATCCACTCCACTCGAGTGACGCTGATTTGAGGCTCTGTGGTGCACAGAAGAATCACCGTCTCACCAATTCTAGCTTCCCGTCTTTCTGGACACTTTAGGCGGAATGAGGCTGGAAAAAAAATGTTTTACTTAGACCACAGAACTGAGTACGTAGTTAATGATCCTCATAACTGAATATACACAAATTAGCAGCCTGCTTAGATTATTACTGAATAATTTCAATAAATTAATGATTAATTCAAATTAATTTACTCATGGAGTCTTCCTTTAAAGTGCTGAAGAAGCTGCAAATTAACAGGAAGAAAATAGGCTGAGAAAACTGCATGTGTTATTTGTGAAGAATTGTTTCTTGAAACATCCAGCAATGATTCACAATAAATGACACAATCCAAACCATAACTTCCGATAGGAATCAAATTACTCTGGAAAACACAAGGCATCGTGTTCTGCCAGGGGAAATTTTTCTCAGCTATCTAAAAATGCAAATTATATCAGTTTTTTTGTCCACGAAGTCCACTTTAGTTGTAACTGCAGCTCAATTTTAAACACACTGGGCTGCTCTCGGGCGCTTGGGGCCTCGGGGGCCGCATGCCTGGCTCGTGCTGGGGGTGCCGGCCTGCCGGGGGGGGTGGGCTGCCCGTCGTCTCTGGCTCTCTGGACTCTAGCCCCTGGATTGTGGGGGTTCCGTCTGTAGCCTCCCTCCTTCCTCTTCTGGGGAGTGTACGCGGTTGCCATCGGGATGTGTGGCCCCAAGTCTTCTGAGCTCCTGTGCTGTGGATGGCCTGGGTCCCCTGGGTCCTTCCCTATCTGCCTCTGGATCGCGGGGGGCATGGTTGCAGTTTCTCGCCCTCATTATCGAATACATTGCATGACAAAGGCGCATACACACACATTACTACAAACAATAAACTTGTGTGTGTATATGTAGGTGCATATGGGTGTGTGTATGGATGTGTGTGTGTGTGTGTGTGTGTGTGTGAGTATATCAACCCCTTTTATTTTTTTATTTTTTTTCTATCTCCTTTCTTCCTCCCCCCCCCTTTTCTCCCCCCCACCTCTTGTTCTTGCCCCTTCCTTGTTGCCTGTCAGACTTGGCATGAATAACTAAATAAAAAGATAAATAAATAAAAATAAAATTGCAAACATTAACAAGAAGAGCCTATAGGAAACATATAGAGCTGTTCTTGTCAAAGCAAATATGTTTGGTACATCAGTGCATTCGGATCATCATTCCGATTGTGAAAGATGCCAGACATGACAGGCTAAAAAAAAACAAAAACAAAAAAAAAAAACACACTGATTAGCTCCAAGCGCTCTAAACTTGCTATATGCTGACACATCCAATAGAATGAGACAGATCATTGGTATATTAGATAGTCATGCTGTTTCTGGAAATAAAAAGCACTTCTTAAAAGTGCCTATTAAACAAATTATTTATCAAGTCAACAGATTAGGCACCTGTGAGTGTTAAGCTGTGACCACCAGCTAACATGGCTGTTAGGTTCGGACCACCGTTAAATAAAGAAAGACACAGAAACCCGTAGTTGATCTTTTAACCTGCAGGGAGAGTCTCAGTCAGCCAACACACGTGTGTGTATGTCTGAGGGAGAGTCTGAACCTTCTTCCTGCTTGGCTCTTTTATTTTAGCATCATGTGAGTTTACACAAAGCTCAGGTAACAACATCACTCACGTCACATGATGTAATCATGTATGTGGTTGTGTGTGTGTGTGTGTGTGTCCTCAGGAAACAGGCGTTACCTGCTTTCCATGTGCATGTTTATGATAAACACATTGTGATACATAGAAAAACAGTTAAGCGTTTATCTATTCTAACAATGGCTGTGTTTCCTGAATGATTAACCAGTGTTATGCAGCTCACAGAGTGTATGCAGGTAGAGGCAAAGATCTATCCAGCCGATTGGTGGTGTCACAGAGGGAGAAAGATTAATGTCACAAAAGTGCATAGGTAGAAGCCTAGACATGGACTGTTATTCATGTATTTTTTAATATTTGTTCACTTTTAACCACCATGACTCCTGCTGTTGTCTTAGGATGATACTGACGTGGATTTGGCATAGACTGATAATGAAGAGATTTTATTTTTATTTTTTTCAGTTATATCTACTGCATAGTCTTGTCAAACTTTACAACATACTGGCAGGTTTATGCTATCAAATCACGACAGCTACAGAAGAGTGGAAAAGAAAATACATACAGTAATAACAATAATAATAAACACCATCGTCATCAGAAGGAGAGGTGTGTGTAAACAAATATCACTAATTAACAGGATCAAAAGTGAAAGTGGAACAAAGGTGTTCGTGGTGAAGACACTGCGCGACGGTTAACAACCATTTGGTAATCAAATATGTTGCGAAACAAATCTATTTCAACACAAACTGGATTAAATGAGACATCATCACTAGAACGGCTGATATATATCCATAAAGAATATTTTAAAAGTAAGATAAAACACTAGTGCTGCAAAGAAGACAAGCAAATAGGCCTAAAACTGCAGAAAATCGTTTATCTGGTGATTTGATCATTGCAGCACATGCGAAACATGCAAATTCCAGCTGGCCTTCGTCATGTGGCTTCCAGCCAAAATGAAACCGAAACTCTGAACACAATCTGGTGCGGAAAAGATTCGGCTTAAGTGGACGGCGATCTAGCCGGGTCAAAAGAGAGCTAACTGACATTGAAAACTTGAGGCTCAACACCCCTTGCCAACTCATTAATGCCGTTTCATATGATAGCTACGGTCCTGAGTTGGGAGCCGGTGTTGTGCCAAAAAGTGATTGTCTAGAAAAAAGTGGTTTCGGGTATTTGCCAGAAAAATGTTGCCCGTAAATAAACTGTTGCACATGCATCGTTGACCTATAAGATCTCGAACATATACCAAACATGTGCCTCATTAATTATATCGATTCATTTTAAGCCAGAAAGAATGTTCCTATCAAAGGGCAGAAGCTGTTTTAGGCACAACTGGGATAACACACACAACTGTGTTCTGCCAGTTTGCTTTGTAAAAGCAAACTGGTAAAAAAAAAAATTAATAATAACTCTGAACGTAGATAACCTATATACTTCAGATTAGTGATAAATCGTACAGTGTCTCAATTATCAAAGCGTGCTTTACTAGTTTTTCAGAGTCGGTCGTGTGTTAAAAGTACGACGGAGTATTAGGGCCACATTGAAAAAAAAAATTAAAATGTGCATTTCGAGAATAAAGTCAAAATTTCAAGAATAAAGTCGTAATTTCGAGAAAAAAAGTCAAAATACTATTTCGAGAATAAAGTCAAAATTTCGAGAATAAAGTCCTAATTTCGAGAAAAAAGTCAAAATACTATTTCGAGAATAAAGTCGAAATTTCGAGAATAAAGTCGTTTCAAGTCAAACAGCTGCCACGCGACGTCTGCTATACCCTCTCCAGTATGCCTTGCGTGGATGAGTTAGTGAAACTATATTTCAAAATCGGTTTTAGTAATAAGGAAATTCTTTCTCTTTTAGCGCATAAACACGGTGTAGTTATAAGTATAAGGACGTTGAAGAGATGGTGCAGAAATCTGTGTCTAGTCAGAAGGAAAAATCACACAGATTTGGAAGAATTGTCCGGATTTGTGCAAAATGAAATAGCTGGCAACGGACAGATGCAAGGATATCGGTGGTTACACCTTCGTGCATTACAGAGGGGGTATGTTGCATCACAAGACACAATAAGGCAGCTGATCAAGTTGTTTGATCCTGAAGGTGTGGAGCTCAGGCGGGCGCGCCGTCTGAGACGCAGGCATTACCGTAATAAAGGCCCAAATCCTCTGTGGCACATGGATTCGTACGATAAACTGAAGCCCTATGGCATTGGCATCAATGGCTGCATTGATGGTTTTAGTCGCTATGTTGTGTGGATGGAAGCCTACAGAACAAACAACGACCCAAAGGTGATTGCTGATTACTTCATCACATCTATTGCGCGCTTGGGAGGATGTCCGGAGCGTCTGCGCGCTGACAGGGGGACAGAAAATGGACATGTTGAAAACATGCTTGTCTTTTTGCGAAGGAACCACACTGACAGTTTTGCAAGAGACCGAAGTTTTGTCTATGGGCGCAGCACCGCAAACCAGCGTATTGAGTTTTGGTGGGGAATCTTGAGAAAACAAAGTGCACAGTTTTGGATCAATCTTTTCCAAACTCTCCAAGATGATGGGCATTTCTCCGGTGATTTTTTGGATAAAAGCTTAATTCAGTTCTGCTTCCTAAACCTTGTTCAGGTACGTTTCCGAGCTCATTACCCTTGCTTTCGTTATCCACATCTTCCATCATAAAGTCAGCATTGTTTTAATTAGAGCATATTTGGAATATTAATATTTGGTATTGGAGCGCATAATTCTCAAAAAATTCGCACACCTGACTATTTTTATTAGGACTATGCGCGCAACAGCAGCAACAGAAAAATTAAAAGCTTCAGTATGATGTTTTCGTTATCTTTTTATTCAGGACGAACTTAATGAAGTCGTGACAACCTGGAATTCCCACAAAATAAGGCCAAAGGCGGGTCACGGGGTGACTGGAGGCCGTCCTGTTTTGATGTACACACTTCCAGAGATGCATGGCGCTGAAGACTGTCTTAAGACTATTGATTTGGAGGAGCTGGCCCTATGTAAGGAGGAGTGCACCCCCAAAAGCCAGTACCCCTGTGATGAAACTGTATTTGATCTCTGCTGTCTTCTAATGCAGGAAAAAGGATGGGATGCTCCAAGAGATGCATTTTCTGCTGCTGAATTGTACTTGTTACTAAGAAATGAAATACTGCTAAATATTTAAGGCAGGATAGTCCTCTAAGGACGTTAATTGGTGTGAGCTGTCAGATTTCAGAAGCCTGGTACTGAAACCATGAAGTCCTCTAAATGTGGACAATTTAACAGAGTATAAAAGCTATTTCTACCCATAACATGGGCCTACTTGTAAAACTTTATTTTCACAATGAAAGTATTCCTTTTTTCCCCTCTGACTACCTTAATCAGTGTTTGCTGTGAAGGAGCGATGTATATATGAAGGCTGAAATAATTTGTGGTGGGTTAATTATGCTTTTATTCTTCAATTTAATTTGTGTTAAACTGTCAAGGACTGACTCAACATGAAGGTTACCATAACAGTCTACAAGAATATTGTCTGTAACAATGGCACAACATGCTGGAGTATTAAAAGATTGTATTGTAGAGGATGCAATGTGCACTTAATTTCCTGCAAAATTACTCAGGTGCCAGTCACTAGACACAAAATCTTTAAATAGAAAACTCTTTATTTCACTAACTTTTTGTGCTATCAACTAGCTATTAAGTCTTGATTATTAACTTAACTGATTGTTAAACAGATCATACAGAAATGAAACTGGTGCACTTTTAAAAACATCAAATTATGAACATTCTTTGGTGCATTTGTAAAGAAAATTAAGATAACATAAAAAGAAATAACAATTTCCATTACTTTAAAATGACAAAAAAAATAAAAAAAAAAATAGCATGGCATACTCCCAGAATTAATATGATTTGTGCAGTTACAGATCAATCATGTAAAACTTGTGGCTTCATCACAGTTGTCCTGTGTGTACTTGGGAAACCATATCCTAAGGCACAAAACTGAAATACATTTTTGCAGCAGCAGTTCAATGCAGTTCAGTGACTATATGAAGAAAAAATACATTGTCTAAATTATGAACATACTAAGCAACATAAAACCCTGAAGATGTAACAATGGGAAATGTCACATGAACGGGAAATCTTACATGTGCACATTCACAAATATTGATTAGCCAATTGAAAAGCATAGGAATCCCTTGGAGGATGTAATTGGTATTCACATTAGCTTGCTGTAGCTGCTTAGAACAGATGTAAACGTGTCTATTCACAAGAGTCTGCACATGTTGGTTTTATTTTACAATAACTTTAAATAAAATATGATGCTCACCTACCATATCAAGTGCAGATTCAATCCAACAATATTTTGTCAGTGAAGATTTGAAAAGTATCAATAAGGTCCTAACTGTCTGTTATTTACATTTATTTTATATGAATCACTTATTACAATTTTGTAATAACATCTACACACAAAGACATGTCATTTCCAATTCAGCACCTTTTAAAACAGATATGCAGTTGCTGATAGCTTAGAACCCAGCTTGTGAGAAATGTACTTGAAGTGGCCCTGTAAAAACAGATATCAAAAAAGTCCAGTATAGGCCACTAGTATAACCGGACAGAACAGATGAGACTTGAAGACAAAGTACACCTAAGAAAAGGAAATAAACAGTTGTAGGTGTTTCTATCGGTTAACTAAGGCTGTGATCTTTTTCACCATTTTAAACTTATTAGCCTGGCAACAGCATAGCCAGAATTATGGCTAAGGGGACACATAATAATGCTACACAATATCCATCACCCAAATGTTGCTTTCAAGAATTTCGTTGAATTCAGCACGAAAGTCAGGGAAATTTTCGTAGCTATCAGGTAGCTGTAGGAACATGCCACATGTTCGTCCTATTGGACGTCTTGTAAAATCAGACATTACTGTAAACTCCACAGTGACACTGTCTGACACAATCAAATCAGAACCTGTGCAGAATCTCAGAAACTTCCCTAGTTTTTCTTCATTGAGTTCTCTGATATACCTTTTGAGATGATGCTCAACCTCTTTTTGCTTTGCTGTCATATCACCTGGAAACTTTAACAGCCTTGTCACCTTTTTAGATGTGGGTTTAAGGTCATCGTACATCTTCCTTAGCTTCTCATAATGCAGACTGATTTGTGGTTTTGCAATATCCCTCCAACAATCAATTACAAACATTGGCTTTTGCACAAGTTCTTTGTGTGAAATTTCAATCAAAATTGATTGTAGATTTTCTGCTGAGGCTCTTCTTCTGCACTCATAGTTGTCAAGGACCTCAAGAAGGTCATCAGCTTCAATGGAAGAGAAGTCCTGTAAAGCCTGTCTGAGGATCTCTCGCTCCTGGCAGCTTACAAACTGAAGAAAGACTTCTGTCAGGTCACTGTACACTACTCCAAATAACATCTCCTCAACAAAAGGGGATGCAAGCTTGATGGGAAGGTAGTGGCAATCTTGGTATCCTCTCAAGAAAATTCTGCCAATAGCTTTCCAGGTGTCAGCCTTGAAATCATGTCTGATGAAGGGCACTTTCACCGATGTACCAAGAGTGCAACGATCATAGAATTCTTGCCAAAAGGCACTAAAGATATCTCTGAGTACCCCTGAGCCACTACCAGCTTCCTCAGAATTATCTGGAAGTAGTCGCCTCACTGTCAGTTGTGTAGTCAGAGTGTCTGGGTCAGAAAATGCTTCAATCATATCATTGAAACAATTTGCGTGGTGTATGGTTAGCATTTTTGTTTGAGGTGAATGGTCAGGTGTTTCAGGCTGATAAATCAGTGTGTCAGCATTATCAAAATCATCTTCTGGATTTGGGCCAAATGTAATTTCTGGGTCAGAGATATTATGTGGATTTTCTCCCAGTGTTACATAGTCGTGAAGAACAACTGCATCATCTGATAATATCTCTGGTAAGATAAAATGGACCTCTGAAGCCACCATGGGATCTGTGGTGACTGGCTGATTTGTAACAATTGACTGGTCAGAGGCAACTTGCTGATGAGGACTGTCCTGATCATTATCTGAGTAATTGGGTGCCGAAGAAAAGGACTGGCTGTCAGAAAATTCAATAATGTCATCCTGGCCATCAAAGTTAGAATTAACATCAGTGTGTTCTGATTCAGTAGAAGAAACATCTACAACTGATTGTTGCTTTGTGGCAATGTAGAAACGCAGCATGGGAAGTTTGATGGTGTCATATATTGTGCCAATTGAGATGTCACCAGATAAGGAATTTTGCTGAAAATCCCAAACATCAAATGTGAAGTCTGATTCATGGCCTTTACTTGAAACACCATTTGGGAAAAAAAGACTTTTCCCTTCTTTCAGGATGTCATTATATCCACCACTGATGTTCATAACAACTTTTCTGGTCCCTCCTCCTTGCTTTGCTCTAACCTGTTTGATTTCAGTATTGTCTTGGTGTATCCAACCTATCTCAACAGTCCGTCTAATGACTCTTCGTCTAGAGTTGGATTTAGAGGTTTTAGGCTCCTCTTCACTTTGTTTGGTTTCCTTTCTTAGTTTCATTTTTTCTCTGAGCTTTTAAAAAAGGCCCATTTTTCGCTTTGAGACAGGTTTCTGATTTTTGCAAAAATTAAAAAGAGCAATTCTGTCTCCATATGAGGGAATGTAGTTAGCCAAAGCTGAATCGTCCATAAGCAAGATGACATCCCTGTCGATCTGTGAAGAATAGGAAAACCACGATAAGGATCATTTGTCATATGTATGCAGAAAACTTTGGAAAGAATCTGCAAATTCATTTGAACAAACTCATGGCATCTTACTCAGGTCATTATACTAAATGGTTGATTATATAGCAAATGATTTGTATGTTATGAATGTAGCCTAACCTTTGTGTGCAATTTGTGACTTTGGGAGATAAGTAAATTAAATGTAAATGTCCATCCACCCATTTTCTTCAGCTTATCTTAGAGCAGAAGGCAGGGTACACCCTGTACAGGTTGCCAGCCTGTAGCAGGGCTAACACAGAGAGAGAGAGAGCGAGAGAGAGAGAGAGAGAGAGAGAGAGAGAGAGAGACAACCATTCACACCTATGGGCAATTTAAAATCCTAAATAGAACCCTAACCCCACTAAGTGCATGTCTTTGGCCTGTGAAAGAAAACTGAAGAACACCCACACAAACTCCACGCAAAAAGGTTTGCCAAGGTGGACTCGAACCCAGACCGTCTCACTATGAGACAACAGTTCTAACCACCACACCACCTTTCTGCCCTCAAAATAAATGTAATTTGTAGAAATATACCAACAAAATTATTCAAATGAATTTAAATTTAAAGTTCAAACATTCAAATTCATTCAAACAACAAAAATAGCCCACTAAATTTAGAACCACAAACTATCATCTTATATGGCTAAATTAAATATTAAAATGCAATAACTTGCATTAAATCCATTAATGGTATATTAACATCCCAGGAATAGTTGTGTCAGGGAGGGCATCTGGTGTAAAAATCTTAAAGATAAAATATGTATTTCCATTTGCTGTGGCAACCCGTTATGAACAAGGGAGCAGCTGAAAGAATGACAGCAACAAGATAAGCAGAAAATGGAAGGATTGATGTATTTAAACTAGTAAGTAGTTAACTAGGTGTGTCCTATTTCTATCATTTCGCAACCAAGTCAATATTGAAGAAAAACAGTCACCAAACTATCCCAGTCCAACAATGTATGGATATATCTGTATAGTCTTTCATTCACCTCTGTTGTATATCATTGTCATATCATAAATAATAGATTGACATTTTTTACAGTGGAGCATTTACAAGTGGTAGTGGAAGAAAAGCCTGAATATAAAATCCCTAAAAATGCAAATGAAAACTGGCTGTTATATTGAAATGACCTAATTTGCGGGGCCTCTGCATCTTAAGTTATTATAGCATACACTTTTCCCCGGTTGCATTCTCAGAGAATACCATGATTCACTTGCAGGTTATAGTTGGCTACCCTGTCTGTGTCTCTGTCACATCGCACCTTTTGCTCCTCGATTAGTGTGAGTGCTTCTTCTGGAACCCCCCGATCACGTAGGAAATCTGTCACGGTGATTGCCATTTTTGTCAGTTTCAGAGAAGCGGTTCTCTTCCAGAGTATGGTCCTTTAAACAGATCTAAAAGAGTCACAGGATGTTAACATAAGCAATTAGTTTAAGATGATGACAACTAATAAAAACAAAGTGTACCGTCTGTGATAGCATCTTGCAATTTTAGCTAGCTTGGCCAGTAGATTTTGGCTGCTTGTCACTTTTTATTTGGGAGATTATGAGCGGAGGAATAGCATTGTACTCAAGATTTACATACCGCGTGTGGCTATCAGTCAACAATACAACATGAACACTTCACTTACCTTCTCTCTTCATTAATGTTCACACTCTGGCAGGTAGTGGTCACTTTCCTCACTTAATTTCATGGCCTGTGGGATGTAATACGACGTCTTGACGTTTTGACTTTTTTCTCGAAATTTCGACTTTATTCTCGAAATTTTGACTTTATTCTCGAAATAGTATTTTGACTTTTTTTCTCGAAATTACGACTTTAATCTCGAAATTTTGACTTTATTCTCGAAATAGTATTTTGACTTTTTTTCTCGAAATTACGACTTTATTCTCGAAATTTTGACTTTATTCTCGAAATGCACAATTTAATTTTTTTTTTTCAATGTGGCCCTAATACTCCTTCGTATAAAAGCCTACTTTGTTTCGTTTTTTTTTTTTTTAAATCTCTTACCTGAGTTTTCATCCGGAGCAACTTGTCGGTGAATTGTAAGTTGAACGGCCAGGAAAAACACAAGGAGAGGCACCGTCACCCATTTCCAGCTCACCTCCATGAGTGGATAACTATGAAACTGTCGAGCAGGGTGCGATTCCTGAAAACGATCATAGGGTGGGACCTTTCACCAACGGCGCGATCCACCTCCATTTAAGTGGTCCCATGACTCCGAACCCTGAATATTTAATTATTTATAAAAGCTGTTAATTCAATATTTATAGAATAATTATGAACTTCAACTACTGTAATCAAGTTCAGAACTCAGGATTTAAGTTGCTAAGTATGTGAAAATGAACTGGCTCAACAGGTTTTTCAGGATCAGCTTGTTGATATTTCTTGTTTTAGAATGATTGGATATACACACCTCTGCCTAGATGATACCCATAGATAAGGTGTTGCTGTTCTACCCAGCTGCAAACACTTCACCTTGGAATGAAAAACAAAAGACTTGTGAACATTATAGTAGTGTCACATTTGATTATTTATAGCCATATTGTATGTAAAACCTTAATAGGAGAGCCCAATTCAAAGTGTTGCCATAAAGGGGAATCAAGATCCTGTGTGTCACAGGTAAACTGGTGAAACTCCAACATGAACACAAACACACAAATGTTGAGGGGAACAATGCATTTATATGTGTTCAAAATTCATGCCAGCACTGAGCAACTACTTAAACCAGTGAGGCTTCAGATGTCATTAGTGATGTCACACGTCCTTAATGAAGCAAGCCTCCATAAAAGACTTCCTGGATTTCTGGTCATTTTGAATTTTGTATTCTAGATTATTTCTCTGATTTTATTCTCAGTCTTAGAGCTGCTTTCATTGTAAATTGTAATTATGTTTAGTTCTGAGTTTTCTGGGCCTCTTTGCTCCATGTAATGTCTGCATTTCTGCTGTTTAGTCATTTGCTGTTTTATTTTGCTAGTCTTCCCCTTGTCTTGCTTGATTCTGTTCATCAGTGTCCTGTTTCCTCGGTTGTATCCTGTTTCCCTAACTGCTTTGTGGATTTAAGCCCTCAGTTTGCCTTAAGTTTTTGTCCTCATACTGTCTGTTCCCCAAGTGTCATGTAAATGTCCTGATTTAATATGTTTAGATGTTCAAGGTTATCCATCCACTTGAGTCAGTGGGAATCGTCTGTGGTTGAACTGAAACAAAGTCATTCGTGATTTGGTGCTTTCCCACTTCCTCTTTGTGAAAAACCCTCCCTGGTATCTCTGTCCTGTCTCTCATCCTGGTGGAACTCATGAAGTGCTCTACAAAAAATACAAGAATCTAAAGAATAAAAATTAGTATATCACCAGGGATTAACTGCAAGTTTTCCCACTCTGTGTGCCAATTTAAGATGCAACTATAAACACCAGTGTTGTAGACATTAGGAAGGCCATGTAGAATAAGGAGGCCTCACAGTATAAAGACCCGAACAAGTTCAGGTTTACAATGCAAAAATTATTAGTTATTCATACTTAAAATTATTAAAAGGTGTCATGAAATTTTTCTAGTACACTCTACTTAAAACTATTTTTAAATGAATATTATTTATTAGTTTACCATACTAAATAATACTGATGCAGAAGTACTTATTTTAAAAGAGCTCTAGCAACTCAAAAAATATAAACATACTTATAACTTTTCTAAGTACAGAACACTCAAAAAACACAAAAGTCCAACTGTAAAATTTTAACATTTTTATTGTCATAAAATTCTTTGATGAAAACATTTTGGTTCATTTTTCATCTTTCGAAGTGCTCTAGCTATCTGTCTTACATGACATGAAGAAACAAATGTATTCAGATTTTCTCTTCAGTAAACTTACAGATCAGCTCTGCCTCAGAAATCAGGGAAAATAATTGACACAAAGGTAAACCTGCACATACACAGCACAAGAAAGCACCTCTGCACTCACAAGCAGGACTCTAGACAAAGTAAAACAACTCTTGATGTCTGTGGATACACAGTATTCCTGACTTTGCGCCATTACCCATAATTCATAGCGGAAGCCGGTAGTTTACTTCCGTTTGCGCTGTTGTTCACGGTTGCGGGCTTACACACTTGCCGTTTATTTAAACATTTTGACACTGCAGTTTCTTTCTCCTGGCCTAAATGGTACAACATGGGAGGTGGATACATTGCAAGGATGTTTTAAAAAGCAGCGAGGTAACAGTGTCTCACCGTCACTTGTGTAAATGACATGAAATTATGGCCCGAAGTCAGCTACATCCACATTATCAGTTACCTTGTTGATGGCGAGGAATCACGTAATTATAAGAGCAGCAGATTACCTTCAAAGCAATAAAATCAATAAAGTAATGCTGAACAAACAAGGCAACGTTGTTTTCCTTAAAGCAGCTGTAGAGCCGAGCCAGAGCATCGGCCAAGCTAAGCACTTAGCATGGGTCATGCTAAGGGAAAGTGGAGCGGTGGAGACAGTCAGCTGTTCCTGATTAGGGAAATCATGTAGTGATGCTGCAGCTATTCTGTGGAAGGTAAATCACTGATCTGGATATCAGAGTGTTCAGATCACTGAAACAGAAACACTGGACTGGCTGAAGGCTGTGATCGAGGAGACACGCAGCTGTCATCTTGCTAACTGCTACGTGTTTACATGAAGGCACGCATTGTTTAAGCTTTGTGTAGGCTGTATACTGTAGTGTCACACTATAAATAAAATAACGTAAAAAAATAAGAGGCTGTACATTAAAGGAAAACTTGAAACATAAGGAAAAAATACGGTAATAGGATGTGCAACTGGGTAGTATAATTTGGGGGAAATAGAACAAATTTACAGAATAAAATAATTTGAAAAAATGTACAGACTGATGTAGTGACAACCGACAACAGCACAAGTTGAATCCGAGTTCATGTTCCAACTAATAAAGCCGCCCGTTACAGCACAAAGTAACCGAATTTTGTCATTAACTCTGGCTGTAACTTTGGGTAACCGGAAGTATAAAACCGTACACCTGAAGTAGCAGTCTGTCATGGCAGCCTACGTGTGCTCTTCCAGAAACCCGTGGATGAATGTGGATGATTGTGAACTGTAGGAGTGCAAGTGTAGCTGTATGTGTGTGACAGAGAACATGAGGTCTGGTTGTGTAAAATACATTGAGACTGAAAAAAATAAATAAGACTTGATAGAAAATAAACTTATCAAAATAAGAAATAATTTAAACACAAAGGATCTCTCTTTATCCGTTTCTTTTGGAAACTGTGCAAATTTGAGCCGAGTACATATTTGAAGAGCAGGAAATATTAATAAACTTATGTATCAAATGTAAACTGTTTCATTAAAGTCCAATGATGCATTCAACATACTGTCAAGTTATGGAACTTGAAACAACAAACATATTTGCAGGTGTACATGCATGTAAACAACAGAACAGTTGCATGAAACATTACTTACTCTGTTAGAAACTGTTCATTATTTAGACTGAGAAGTCAAGGTTTCAATTCTTTGCCATCAGACCCATCAGGATCTTCTGAATGAAGGTAAAAGTGTGAACAGGTTTCCTTGGGCAGTCCAAATGCAATGCATCAGTCCACATGGGGATTTTGCTTTTTACATGATCATCTTCCACCACCATGGCAGTGCTTGCAGGAGTGATGTTAACTGGACTTGTACAACACAGGTTCACCGCTGTTACAAGCACAACAGGAGTGTTGATGATCATCTGTCTTCTGCACCTGAAAAAGGCACAAAGGAAAGGGTCCAACTGTAAGTTTGCCTTGAAGGCAGATATTACATATGAGTATTTCACAGGTAATTAAAACCTGTAACTACAGCATATTAACAGATAAAGTAAATAATAGAGATGTCTGCGATTAGTCGACTAATTGTCGACATTGTCACTAGTCTGTACCAGACGTAGATTTTAACTGATACTTGGTGCCTTAAATGTTTGTCCTAAATGTTGCGCAGCGATCTGTCACCAGATTGAGCTGCAGCCCTGACATCCTTACAGAAAAATGTCATAACTCTATTCATCTTGGTCTGATATTTATATTAGGTCTAATATTGTTAGTTATTTTTGAAGTTCTACAATATAACCTGAAGCACACCTTCCATGCATTTCCAACTACTTCCCCCAAGTTTGTACAAAGAAACAAAAAACTAGAGGGACAAATGTGTTTGCACCTTGGGGAAAAAAACCAAAAAAACCAAACTGATTACAGCAAAGAGTGGGACCCAGGAGGGAAAATGTGCTTTCTGCGCTAAAGTCTGAATCAGATCCAAGCTGGAGGAGGCTGAGGGAGAGGGAGGTCTGAGCTCCACTGCTCAGGATGCCTTACAACTATTGCCCTCTGGGGTCAAAATGACCCTGCATGGGTTGACTGTCATTTTTGACCCCATATTACAACAGATGTTATTAAATTCAATAAAAACAAAAAATTCAATCAAATTGCTTCAAACTGATTCTAATCATAAAGCACACAGTATCAAACAGCCCCTCTTATTTTCAGATCATTTGATGAATACAAAACATATTTTGATAACAATAGATTGCTTTGGGGGTTAAAAAATGACCCCAGTACATTACGAGGATTATTAGGAAAAAAATAGATGGATGGATGTTTGTACTGTATTGTTTTATTAGCATTTTAGATTTTAACTTTTATTGATATGCCTGTCATGAATTGTATAATGAGCACAGTTCATAATGTGCGGCACAATTTATGCATTTTTATGGTGTTTTTTCTCATATTTTAAATGAAGCATAAACATCGTCTGCAGTAATGCGTTTTCATAGATTTAACAATTTTTTTTCCCTTTGTTTTCTGTGTAAAGTATAACTGCAGTGTTCATAATGTGCAATGCCACACAGTTAAGCAGCATTTAAAATGTGAGTCATTATTGAAGAATATGGTTAATGGCCTCAAATGTCTTTGTTTAGACAGTTTTTGACATTGTGCATTTAAACCGACCTAAAATGTAACTGATATCTGAGTCTTTATTAGTTTTAGACTAATTGGTTAGTCTAATATTTCCCCCCTTATTTAGTCAACTATAAAATTAGTTGCCAGGAACATCCCTAGTAAATATTGTACAAGTGTTAACTAAATAATAAAAATACACCCAGGATGGTATCTACCATGTACTGTATGTATAATGTGCAGGCATATCCAAATACACCTACAGGCAAATACTCTAATTCCATGTACACCTACATACACTCCCTACACACAGGGTTCAGTAGATTGTTGGAAATATTAACATTTCTGCCAAACTATAGATACTAACGTTCTATGTCTTCAGGAAGTGTGGGTCCGCTTCACACAGGTATACAGGGTGGGCATGAAGGACCGCCAAACATTTCATGCAAACATCTGGAAACTGCTTGAAAGAAAAGCAAAAAGTAAAATGACAAAAAGCGTTCATGCTTTTGGACAAAATGACTGACATGGCTGTGCCATGCTGAAGCCTTATTTTCCTAGTGGAGCTATTTTATTTTATTCTATTCTATTTTAGTTTTTAGTTTAGTTATTTGTTCTTACTCATCCTTTTCATTTTTTCTCTGTATTGAGCTGCTGTAATGCACAAATTTCCCCGTCGTGGGATCATTAAAGTTTTATCTTATCTTATCTTATCTTAAAAAAATGACCCTAAGCCAAAAACACATGTATGTTACAGGAAAATTAACTCAACATTTTCTAAAATCCGTCAGTGACAGTAAATTGTTGTTCTGTGTCTATAACTAAATGTAACTTAAAGCAAGTCAGCATGTTTTGGGTGATTATATTGCACACAATATTTATTTTGATGATGACTCTAACAAATTTAAACACAGCTATCCTTAGGAGCTTAATTAGAATGAACCTGGATCTCATCACGCAGTGCGTCTGATATCTTGCCAGTGCGTGCTGCCTTTTTTCTGTACTGCTACAAAGCCAACAGCCTAGGTGTGAGTTTGTCAAGATCAGCATAGAACTGGTTACGTAGGCTGACATTTGTGATACCACGCTGGTCTGGTTTTATTCTTGGGGAAAGTTGGGAAGAAAGTTCACGTCAGCTCGTCCGGCTCTTTTTATTTTGAAGCGAGGATGTGCTTTGTTAGGGTTGTTTATGCTTTTTCTACAGACATTAAAGATAGGAATTCAGTTAGCCTAGATGCCAAATTTGTGTGTGCATATGAAACAAATAAAAAAACTTAAACTATAGACTAATTACTTTTAAACACTTAAACAAAGATTGTGTTCTTACTTGTGGATTGTCCAGTTTGAAATACTGCTTAAATACCAGTAGAGAAGTCAGTGTTGTCTGCAATGATTTGATCCTGTGGGAACAGATTAAACAAGGAATATTAAACTAGCCAAGTACACAATAAACAATGAACATTTATTAGGACTACCTTTCAAGTGTTAATGTGTCTTACCAATATGACAATGACCCTGGTGCCCTTTAGGTCTACATGTGCACATAAATTAGACCAAAAAACAACAACAACAAAAAAGAGTTCCATTTAGTCAGCAATCACTAGTAAACTTCAATTCAATTCAATTCAATTTTATTTATATAGCGCCAAATCACAACAAACAGTCGCCTCAAGGCTCATTCTCTCAGACACAGCTGCGCCACAGACCGCGGGGAAGTTAGTTTCAAGTTGGATATTGGATATTCAAGCTCCGTGGAGTTAGCGGCATCTAGCTCACAGTTGATCCGATTCAGGGACTCAGATTTCGGCCAGCCGCTCTCTCCCGCTCCCTCCTCTCACCCGCGGAGGTTCACTTAGGGACCATCAATGAATTTCCGATCCAAACACTCTTGAGAAACAAAAATAAATAAATTCCTTATCTTGTGACCCACTGACTCAAAATCTGTGTGAAATTGTTCTGCTACACTAGACAGATGAGGCACACTCATTTTCTTTCCATTTTAAGCCTTTTTATATTTTTTTTAGGATTTTTTATAGCCAAAAATTTAGATTTTTCTTCAATAGCTTCCAGGTCATGTGACCCACTGACTCAAAATCTGTGTGAAATTGTTCTACTACACTAGACAGATGAGGCACACTCATTTTCTTTCCATTTTAAGCCTTTTTATATTTTTTAACAATTTTTTATGTAAAAAATTGAGATTTTTCTTCAATAGCTTCCAGGTCATGTGACCCACTGACTCAAAATCTGTGTGAAATTGTTCTACTACACTAGACAGATGAGGCACACTCATTTTCTTTCCATTTTAAGCCTTTTTATATTTTTAGCAATTTTTTATGTGAAAAATTGAGATTTTTCTTCAATAGCTTCCAGGTCATGTGACCCACTGACTCAAAATCTGTGTGAAATTGTTCTCCTACACTAGACAGATGAGGCACACTCATTTTCTTTTCATTTTAAGCCTTTTTATATTTTTTAGCAATTTTTTATGTGAAAAATTGAGATTTTTCTTCAATAGCTTCCAGGTCATGTGACCCACTGACTCAAAATCTGTGTGAAATTGTTCTCCTACACCAGACAGATGAGGCACACTCATTTTCTTTCCATTTTAAGCCTTTTTATTTTTTTTAGGATTTTTTATAGCCAAAAATTGAGATTTTTCTTCAATAGCTTCCAGGTCATGTGACCCACTGACTCAAAATCTGTGTGAAATTGTTCTCCTACACTAGACAGATGAGGCACACTCATTTTCTTTTCATTTTAAGCCTTTTTATATTTTTTAGCAATTTTTTATGTGAAAAATTGAGATTTTTCTTCAATAGCTTCCAGGTCATGTGACCCAGTGACATAATACTGTCAAATTATTCTAACACAGTCTCTTAATAAAGTTTTAAAAATTCACATTACTGCCATGATGATAGACGAAAACTACAGTAATTTGAAGTGACATGTAGTACAAATACTTAACACTAGGTGGCTCTAACTCAAACCATCACAACAATGATGATTTATTTCCAAGGACAGAGAAAAGCGTGGAAGTAAAAACTAGCATTTGGCAAAGCATTTTTCCACTGTTACTAATAATGGGTCGTTTTAGAAAAGGACAGAGTCTTAAAAACATAAACCTTTGGCAAAAAGCTGGGGGTGTACATGCCATTACTCAGTGTTGTATTTCTTTGGGTTTTAGTGAGGAAGTTGTAACTCATGAACAGTGGTTATCTCTTGTTATTGCTCTGTTTAAAACAAATGAGAAAAGTTATTTTTAAGTGGCTGAAGGTCATATGGTCTGCAGATCGACAAGGAATTCGGACAAAGGTGCTTAATGCAGGTAATGTTACATTTTATTAGCTTGTATTTTGATTTTTACTAGCCCCTAAAGGGACACTGAAGAATAAAAATAATAATAATAAAAAAAAAATTTCTCGTGCACACCAGATAGTATCTCATGCGCACGAGATCAGCTAAGTACGAGATAGTATGTGATGTGCACGATAAAATATCTAGTGCGCACGAAAAATGTATTTTAGATGTTATCCTTCAATGTCCCTCTTTTTTCTTCACTGTTCCTTTAGGGGCTCTGTATACTTGTGTTTTACTGTACGTATGTGTGTAAAACAAAAATCTGAACCTAATAACATTTCATTTCGGATATGTTCCTCGGTAGGTAGAGAAATCAGTGACGAGGGCAATGTTAAGGGCTCCATTACAAACAGAGTCAGTGAGAAAAAAAAATGAAGTAAAGAGTAGTACAGGACAAGAAGTTTCCTCTGACTATACAGGACAACATACCAGTGAGGACAGGGACCAGTCACAGGGCAAAACAGAAATCCATCAAAACCAGCCACAGTCAGAACAGCAGACAGGAAACGAGGACAGAACAGAGGACACAGATGATGGAAGAGAGAACAGAACAGAGGACATAGATGATGGAACAGAGGACAGAACAGAGGACATAGATGATGGAACAGAGGACAGAACAGAGGACATAGATGATGGAACAGAGAACAGAACAGAGGACATAGATGATGGAACAGAGGACAGAACAGAGGACATAGATGATGGAACAGAGGACAGAACAGAGGACATAGATGATGGAACAGAGGACAGAACAGAGGACATAGATGATGGAACAGAGAACAGAACAGAGGACATAGATGATGGAACAGAGGACAGAACAGAGGACATAGATGATGGAAGAGAGAACAGAACAGAGGACATAGATGATGGAACAGAGGACAGAACAGAGGACATAGATGATGGAAGAGAGAACAGAACAGAGGACATAGATGATGGAACAGAGAACAGAACAGAGGACATAGATGATGGAACAGAGAACAGAACAGAGGACATAGATGATGGAAGAGAGAAACGAACAGAGGACATAGATGATGGAAGAGAGAAACGAACAGAGGACATAGATGATGGAAGAGAGAACAGAACAGAGGACATAGATGATGGAAGAGAGAACAGAACAGAGGACATAGATGATGGAACAGAGAACAGAACAGAGGACATAGATGATGGAAGAGAGAAACGAACAGAGGACATAGATGATGGAAGAGAGAAACGAACAGAGGACATAGATGATGGAAGAGAGAAACGAACAGAGGACATAGATGATGGAACAGAGAAACGAACAGAGGACATAGATGATGGAACAGAGAACAGAACAGAGGACATAGATGATGGAACAGAGAACAGAACAGAGGACATAGATGATGGAACAGAGAACAGAACAGAGGACATAGATGATGGAACAGAGAACAGAACAGAGGACATAGATGATGGAAGAGAGAAACGAACAGAGGACATAGATGATGGAACAGAGAACAGAACAGAGGACATAGATGATGGAACAGAGAACAGAACAGAGGACATAGATGATGGAACAGAGGACATAGATGATGGAACAGAGAACAGAACAGAGGATATAGATGATGGAAGAGAGAAACGAACAGAGGACATAGATGATGGAACAGAGAACAGAACAGAGGACATAGATGATGGAACAGAGAACAGAACAGAGGACGGAAAAGGCACAAAATCAAAGAGAAAACCAATGAAAACAAGGGACAGAAAAGGACAACCAGATAAAGACAACCAAAGTGACTACAGAGAGTGCAATGCAGGGCCTAAAAAATTCAAAATTATGATAACAAGGAAACAGTGGACGAAAATAAAACCAAAACATGGGGGGAGTCAACTACGTCCCCCTTGGACTGACACACTGTACCATCAGTTCATGGAAAAGAATCCATGCTGTACACTTTCTTTTAAGTACCAGCATGTGAAAATGGACAACAGTCGTAAGAAGAAGTCACCATTTTTTCATGCTGCCGCAAAATGCACTTTTCATGGATGCAATGCAATGTACACTTTTAGAAAGAAAATGATTCCCAAATCAGAAGACAAAAAAATCTGTTTTACAGTGAAACGCTTTGGTGAGGTCACACACCATAAGAAACATAGACGATTCAGGCCAGCTAAATACCTGAGAAGAGGTAAGATTGGCAAAGCTTTGGCAGATGGTGTCAGCCATTACTATTACTCAATGTTGAAGCAAACACCCACTGAACAAATTATGGCCGGGAACATGACAAAAAGCCTAACCAAAGATGTACTGAAAAAAATATCATCCGAGTTGAATAAGAGTACAAGGCTCCATGATGACATTATGCTTGAACTCATGTTAACTCAAAAAGTAATTAAAGAAACAAGTTCTCAAGCATCATCAAAAGGTTACTTTCAGCACCTTCAAATAGATCCATTTGCAGTACACCTATACACAGACACTGGATTAAGGATTTTGGCACAACATCTAAGGCAGTCATCACCTGTTACCCTCCACCTTGATGCAACAGGCAGCGTAGTGCAGAAAATCCCAGACCAAGACAAGCAAGTTTTATATTATGCTTTAGTTTTGCCAGGCATGGGCAAGGATAAACCTCCTTTGCCTGTCACGGAACTGATCACCAACAGCCATAGTATTCCTTCCATTTCTCACTGGCTAATGGAATTCAAAAGGAAACTGTCACACAAAACAAAAATACAAATTTCACAGGTTGAGACAGACTACAGTTGGGCTCTGATTAATAGCGTGCTTATATCTTTCAACAAGGAAGATATTTCTGTGTACCTTGCCAGAGCATTTAACATTGTGCATGGACGCACTACTGGTATGACAAACTTCACTGTGTTGCATCTGTGCTCTACCCATATAGTTAAGGCTGTGACACAAGCATTTGGCAGAAAAACATCAGACCGAGGCATACAGGAGTATGCAACATTCTGCTTTGCATACCTACTCAACTGCCAAAGTATGCAGCTCGCCATTGAGGTGTTTTATAACATGTGTGTTCTCTTTGATGCAAAAGAATGTACCCATTTGGTAAAAACAAGCCAAACCTACCTTGACAGCTGCATTTCGCAAAGCAAGAAAAACAAGGATGGAGAAAGTCAATATGTATCAGAAGCTGAGGAAATGATCACTGATAAAAGTAATAGCATTGTTGGAACGTCACCTTTCACACATACTTTTCAAGTGATACGGGACCAAGCAGAGTGTGACTTTCTGTCTGATGATTCAGCCAACATTAAAAACCATTACTTTTGTCCTGGTATAATTGATGTTCTGCTGAAAAACTACATGGGGATCATCCCACTGTGGAGTGGTTTGTTGCTTGGAGATCTGACACGACATGAGACACCAACAAATGGTGAAACAAACAAAACTTGCAAAACCAGAGAAACAAACTGCCATGTGGAGCTATGGTTTGGTTTGGTGAAACGAAACATCCTGGGAAAGAAGAAGTACCTCAGACCAGCAGAGTTCATCTCCAAAATGTTTTCCTCTTTACAAGGACGATATGTAGAGCACATTATGCAGCATGGTCTTCCAATGAAACACCTTTTTGACAGAAAGTGTACTTGTCACTAAAAGAAATTATTTACATGTGTGTAAAGATTAAAGTTGAGATATGAGCTTAAAATTTGTCTTCAGCATTTGACATGGCTTCTTAAAATATATATCAATGCTATTCTAGGTGAACTTTGACAACTATGAAGCAGTTCTATCTTTTGTGCTGGTGAACAACAACCACTGGAAGTTGCTGGTTTGTGGTTTTTCCTTACATGAAATGAATATATATATTTTCTGGTAGGATTACAGCCAGCCATATTGACATAAGTTTCAACAACATTGTTCCCTGTTATGTTACTTTTCCTTTGTTGGTGTCTTTCAGTACATCAATACAAATGCCAGCACAGTATTCCTAATGGATCCTGCACAACTGTCATCAGAGCTCGAGGACTCCAAAAATGCAGCTAAAAGAATACAGTAATTCAAGCTTTAATACATGTCTAAAGTTATTTTATAAATAAAAAGATAACTTGCAAAGTAATCACATAGCTTTTATTGAATATCCCTAAAACTAAAGTGGTTGTTATTTTGAGAAGCTGATAGCATAAGAGGGGGGCATCAGTTGTCATGAATGGAATTACAAAATACAATTGCTCTTATACAAATCATTTCATTTGTTATCCAGGGAATACTTCAAGATGAGAAGGACATGCCATGGGAAAACAGATTGGGTTGGGATCCGATGGAAAGGGGGGGCTATGAGACACCCCATTCAACAAGATGGAAGCAGCTGCGGAGTCATTGTAGTGAAAGTACATTGAAGAGTTAATGTTTTGTTTTGTGCAAGTATGGAAGGTGTGAACGTGAAAATATCATAGGGAAATGTAAATTACAATCAAATAACAGTTTGTCTAGACTGCATGTATTTTCTAGATTTTGGTAAGTCTTAAGTCAGTATTGCACAATGGATCCTGTAGGGAAAAAACAGAACAGGGATCAGTGCAACATGCCACAGTCTTTGCAGTGACAGTTCTTTTTGCATCTTCTAAATGTATTTATACATTTGAGTATTTGTGGATGCCTTATATAATGTGTGTCCAGATGTAACTGTTAGGGTCTGTTGCATTATTATGCCATGAAAAACAATGTCTTTCAAAGCAGTGTTGTTTCTTTAGATGGCGAAAGCACTGATGGAGGCCTTTCCTCTTATGCCAGATGTGGAATTTGACACCACCAAAAAGGCAATGAAAGATGAAAGAAAAGCTCTGGCTCTTCATATCCTTGAAGCATCAGGTAAATAATATGTACCCTATAATATATATATATATATATATATATATATATATATATATATATATATATATATATATACACACACACACACACACATAGCTCAAAAAAATAAAGGGAAACATCCTAGATCTGAATGAGTGAAATATTCTCATTGAATACTTTGTTCTGTAAAGAGTTGAATGTGCTGACAACAAAAATCACGCAAAAATCATCAATGCAAATCAAATTTATTAACCAGTGGAGGCCTGGATTTGGAGTCACACACAAAATTAAAGTGAAAAAACACACTACAGGCTGATCCAACTGATTTAATGTCCTTAACACAAGTCAAAATGAGGCTCAGTATTGTGTGTGGCCTCCACGTGCCTGTATGACCTCCCTACAACACCTGGGCATGCTCCTGATGAGGTGGCGGATGGTGTCCTGAGGGATCTCCTCCCAGACCTGGACTAAAGCATCCGCCAACTCTTGGACAGTCTGTGGTGCAATGTGACGTTGGTGGATGGAGCGAGACATGATGTCCCAGATGTGCTCAATTGGATTCAGGTCTGGGGAACGTGTGGGCCAGTCCATAGCTTCAATGCCTTCATCTTGCAGGAACTGCTGACACACTCCAGCCACATGAGGTCTAGCATTGTCCTGCATTAGGAGGAACCCAGGGCCAACCGCACCAGCATCTCACAAGGGGTCTGAGGATCTCATCTCGGTACCTAATGGCAGTCATGCTACCTCTGGCGAGCACATGGAGGGCTGTGCAGCCCTCCAAAGAAATGCCACCCCACACCATTACTGACCCACTGCCAAACCGGTCATGCTGAAGGATTTTGCAGGCAGCAGATCGCTCTCCATGGCGTCTCCAGACTCTGTCACGTCTGTCACATGTGCTCAGTGTGAACCTGCTTTCATCTGTGAAGAGCACAGGGCGCCAGTGGCGAATTTGCCAATCCTGGTGTTCTCTGGCAAATAACAAGCGTCTTGCACGTTGTTGGGCTGTGAGCACAACCCCCATCTGTGGATGTCGGGCCCTCTTACCATCCTCATGGAGTCGGTTTCTAACCGTTTGTGCAAACACATGCACATTTGTGGCCTGTTGGAGGTCATTTTGCAGGGCTCTGGCAGTGCTCCTCCTGTTCCTCCTTGCACAAAGGCAGAGGTAGCGGTCCTGCTGCTGGGTTGTTGCCCTCCTACAGCCTCCTCCACGTCTCCTGGTGTACTGGCCTGTCTCCTGGTAGCGCCTCCAGCCTCTGGACACTACGCTGACAGACACAGCAAACCTTCTTGCCACAGCTCGCATTGGATGAGCTGCACTACCTGAGACACTTGTGTGGGTTGTAGAGTCCGTCTCATGCTACCACGAGTGTGAAAGCACCACCAACATTCAAAAGTGACCAAAACATCAGCCAGAAAGCATAGGTACTGAGAAGTGGTCTGTGGTCCCCACCTGCAGAACCACTCATTTATTGAGTGTGTCTTGCTAATTGCCAATAATTTCCACCTGTTGTCTATTCCATTTGTACAACAGCATGTGAAACTGATTGTCAATCAGTGTTGCTTCCTAAGTGGACAATTTGATTTCACAGAAGTTTGATTTACTTGGAGTTATATTGTGTTGTTTAAGTGTTCCCTTTATTTTTTGGAGCAGTGTGTGTGTGTGTATATACATACATAAACTTCATAATACAATTCATCATAATATTTGGTTTATTTCCTAATTTGATTACAGTGTTCGATGACCAGACTTGCTGTGCAATGTGTGCTGCCTACAAGCCCCCAGTTTCGGGACCTCAAATGACAGACTGGGTGAGAGTATGAGTTGTCAATGTGAAAATCTGAAGCATAAATAAAGAGTAACTCTAGGTACTGATAAAGTCGTAAATAACATATGCCAAGCAAGTACACACCCTACTGTGTGACTGGAGAGGAGTATTTACTGTATTACTATACCGCTAAACATATACGTTTTCTGTTATATTTTAACAGATCCAGTGCGACAGGTGTGACAAATGGTTTCATGCCCTGTGCCTAGACATCAAAAGCAACCAATATGAAAAGGCAAAGAGAGGCAGCTGGAAATGTCTGTTGTGCACGTAATAAAAAAATCTTTCTACCCTGTTGAATGTATTTCAAAAGAAATAATTTGAAATTATATGTAGAAAATAAAACTGTACTTTGTTTCAATAGCATTAAGGCTGTGCCTCATCTGTCTAGTGTAGCAGAATAATTACACGCAGATTTTGAGTCAGTGGGTCACATGACCTGGAAGCTATTGAAGAAAAATCTCAATTTTTGGCTATAAAAAATCCTAAAAAAAATAAAAAGGCTTAAAATGGAAAGAAAATGAGTGTGCCTTATCTGTCTAATGTAGCAGAATAATTACACACAGATTTTGAGTCAGTGGGTCACATGACCTGGAAGCTATTGAAGAAAAATCTCAATTTTTCACATAAAAAATTGCTAAAAAATATAAAAAGGCTTAAAATGGAAAGAAAATGAGTGTGCCTTATCTGTCTAGTGTAGCAGAACAATTTCACACAGATTTTGAGTCAGTGGGCCACATGACCTGGAAGCTATTGAAGAAAAATCTTAATTTTTGGCTATAAAAAAATCCTAAAAAATGTAAAAAGGCTTAAAATGAAAAGAAAATGAGTGTGCCTCATCTGTCTAGTGTAGGAGAACAATTTCACACAGATTTTGAGTCAGTGGGTCACATGACCTGGAAGCTATTGAAGAAAAATCTCAATTTTTCACATAAAAAATTGCTAAAAAATATAAAAAGGCTTAAAATGGAAAGAAAATGAGTGTGCCTTATCTGTCTAGTGTAGCAGAACAATTTCACACAGATTTTGAGTCAGTGGGCCACATGATCTGGAAGCTATTGAAGAAAAATCTTAATTTTTGGCTATAAAAAAATCCTAAAAAATGTAAAAAGGCTTAAAATGAAAAGAAAATGAGTGTGCCTCATCTGTCTAGTGTAGGAGAACAATTTCACAAAGATTTTGAGTCAGTGGGTCACATGACCTGGAAGCTATTGACTAAAAATCTCAATTTTTCACATAAAAAATTGCTAAAAAATATAAAAAGGCTTAAAATGGAAAGAAAATGAGTGTGCCTTATCTGTCTAGTGTAGCAGAACAATTTCACACAGATTTTGAGTCAGTGGGCCACATGACCTGGAAGCTATTGAAGAAAAATCTTAATTTTTGGCTATAAAAAAATCCTAAAAAATTTAAAAAGGCTTAAAATGAAAAGAAAATGAGTGTGCCTCATCTGTCTAGTGTAGGAGAACAATTTCACACAGATTTTGAGTCAGTGGGTCACATGACCTGGAAGCTATTGAAGAAAAATCTCAATTTTTCACATAAAAAATTGCTAAAAAATATAAAAAGGCTTTAAATGGAAAGAAAATGAGTGTGCCTTATCTGTCTAGTGTAGCAAAACAATTTCACACAGATTTCGAGTCAGTGGGTCACATGACCTGGAAGCTATTGAAGAAAAATCTCAATTTTTTACATAAAAAATTGTTAAAAAATATAAAAAGGCTTAAAATGGAAAGAAAATGAGTGTGCCTTATCTGTCTAGTGTAGTAGAACAATTTCACACAGATTTTGAGTCAGTGGGCCACATGACCTGGAAGCTATTGAAGAAAAATCTTAATTTTTGGTTATAAAAAAATCCTAAAAAATGTAAAAAGGCTTAAAATGAAAAGAAAATGAGTGTGCCTCATCTGTCTAGTGTAGGAGAACAATTTCACACAGATTTTGAGTCAGTGGGTCACAAGATAAGGAATTTATTTATTTTTGTTTCTCAAGAGTGTTTGGATCGGAAATTTATTGATGGTCCCTAAGTGAACCTCCGCGGGTGAGAGGAGGGAGCGGGAGAGAGCGGCTGGCCGAAATCTGAGTCCCTGAATCGGATGAACTGTGAGCTAGATGCCGCTAACTCCACGGAGCTTGAATATCCAATATTGAACTTGAAACTAACTTCACCGCGGTGCACCACAGCTGTCTTGCCAACCACGGTAGTCCACAAATAATGTATATCTTCACCAAATCATCTTCTTGGTCAGCATTAAACAACAAGGCAAATTAAGCACATGTCGTTTTATTTAATTTAAAAAAATCGCCTTGCTATTTATCTTAGGACAGCATGTCATTTGTGTCTCTACAGGGTCACGCGTCGCTCAAACGTACATACACATACGAGTGCGCGCGCACACACTGGTAAGGACGCTCCCACCATCGGACAGAGAATGAGCGTCTGCAAATATGTTGTACATAATAAAAATATAATGTTCTGATGTTTGTTTGCATCTGTAGGTCGCAGGGAAACGGCGTGTTATATTTTGAGACTGCAGTACGAATCTCACAATATAACACGCAGCTCTGCGTAGCTACAGAGGCCTTGATAAACCAACCGTGGTGCGCTGTCGGGAAGTGTCACAAGCAAATTCAAAAAAAGCGCGTCAAACAGCGCCGTGGACCGTTTGAATCTTTCCTGAAACTCTGCTGATATGACAGAAAATCACAACTATTTATTGTTTAGTGCACTGACAACAAAGCCAAGCCTGTCACCTAACATTTAAACACCAGATAACTAGAAAATAAGACAAATGAGACACGGAGTGTAAACAGTGGGCTGCATCATTAAACATACTGGCAAATGTAAAAACGGTGCAGTGACGAAATATTTCCTTCGTTATAATATTCAAACAAGGTCAATGGCAGAAAATAAGATTTCTCAGGTATTTTTGCTTCACTTACCTCTTGCTAGAGATGGGACGCTTCGATACTGTGTCGAGCTTCCACAGCGCAGATGTTTCGAAACACTGCCTTGAAACCTGGTTCAAAACACCCATGTCACGTGACCGTGGCAAAGCGAGGCTTTGGTGCATTTCACTGTAGCTCTGATAGGTGGCTCACCCGCTTCCAGAAGCATAAAAGTCAACCCAAGCACATCGAAACTTCGAGGGTTTTTTTATGAGGCGAGAGGTTTTGAGAGAGGAGGAAGAATTTGATAGTGACATTGCAATTGAGAGCGTGATTTAGTGAGTGATAGATTAGTCGAGTTAGAATATTTATTCATAGGTTACTTAAAAGCAGACAGGTAGGATTACATTAAATTAATTCAGCTTAAAATGTAGTTAGTGATAGTAGCAGCGAGATAAAGATAGGTACGAGACAGTACAGCAATTTCAGGTGTAGTCACATAGACTAGATAGATTCAGATGGAACATCCCTGTAAGAGATCCGATCTGTAGTGTGGGAGCATTTCCATTTGGAAACACCAAATAAAGGCAGGTGTATGATTTGTGCTAAGCAGCTGGCCTACTGCAATAATACATCTTCTATGATGCGCCATTTGAGGAGTGCCCATCCTGCTATTTTAGAGGGTTCAGAGGGAGGTAATGTTCCCTCTGTACGTAGGCCTGCTCCTGGGCCATCTAATCAAGGTATGCATTGTTTGAAAGATTATTCAGATTGAGCCTTAATGCATTAAAACTCACTGAGAATGGCCACAGTTTGAAATGGGACTCAGTAATGCCCAAACAATGATAAATCTCAGCCACATTACAGGACTCCATTGTCAACACTGAAATAGCAAACAAATGCTGAAAAATGAGAATTGTATTGAATCAATATGTTTCCTGCCTGTCTGAATTTATGCAAAAACCACCAAAGGCACAATATATTTGTGTCTGTGTGTATTTGACATAATATTAACTGTAGTTCCCAAAGACTATATTATTTTCAGATGGAAATGTGACAGCACACTGAACAGAAACTCCCTATAACACAGCTTGGTTGTTTAGCGTATTTTGGCAATGCTGTTGTATGGCCAAGTGACAGCCTCATACCCAAAGTGGTTTTTTTAAGATTCACTTACTTTTACGCTACATTTCCTCTTTTGGGATTGATTTTATGTTCTCTTTTAAAAGGCAGACAGAAAGAGTTGGATGAGGCTCTGGTGAATTTGGTGGTGAAGGACTTGCAGCCCTTCACTATTGTGGAGGATGAAGGTTTTAGGGCCTTTGTCCAAAAGCTTGACCCCAGCTACAACCTGCCATCAGGAAAAGCACTCAAAGAAATGATGGAGGAGCAGTTCAAGATCACCAAGGAGAAAGTGAAGGCAGACCTACAGAAGGCTGATTTTGGTAGTCTTATGGCTGACATGTGGTCTTCCATAAACATGGATGATAACTTGGTGTGACTTGCCACTATATCACAAGTGACACAAAGATGGCAACAGTTCTGCTTGGGGTGACCAGGTTTCAGCAGTCCCACACAGCTGAGCACATAATGGAGGCAGAAAGTGTGCTCATGGCTGAGTGGGGAATAACATCAAAAGTTCAGTGCCTTGTCACTGATAACGCAGCAAACATGGCTTTAAGTGTTCAGTTACTCAACCTCCGCCATGTTCCCTGCTTTGCGCGCACTCTTAATCTTATTGTAAAGAAGGCTCTCGACCAGACACCTGCTCTGCTAGAAATCCGCAACAAAGCCCGAAAAATAGTTGGATTGTTCAGATCCAGCACCAAGGCCAAAGACAAACTGGTGAACATGCAGGGCTTGATGGGCAAACCACCAGTAAAACTGATTCAAGAGGTGGACAAGATGGAACAGCACATCTGACATGCTGCAACGGCTGTATGAGCAACGTGAGCCTGTGGGTGCTGCACTTTACAATCTCAGCAGTGATATTGTTCCACTGACAAGTTGTGAACATGGACTCATTCAACAATGCATCCTTCAACCATTTAAGCTTGCAACAACAGAAATGTCAGAGGAGCAGAGAGTGTCAGCATCAAAACTGGTCCCACTGTACAGAATGCTGCAGTACAAACTGCCAGCAACAATTAAACATGTAGGACTAGAGCCTGCTATACAACTAGGTAAGTTCCAGTAACAGGATAGCCTTGGAGGTGGAGCATAATTGATCATAACCATCAAGATATGTCAGTTAATTTTATTTATATTTTATGTTTTGTTCCTGTTTTCTACATTAGGCTCACATTTGAAGGATGGCCTCACACTGGATGTGGGACATACGAGTCATTCCGGGTGTTTTCCTTGGCCACATTGCTTGACCCAAGGTTTAAAAATCTAGCTTTTGGGAATCCGATGAAAGCCCAGGAAGCAGAGAGGACCCTGACTCTGGAGTGTGCTTCACTGATGCGCTCAGCCATCGTACCAGCAAATGACGGTAAGCAGTTTATTTTCATTTCACTGTATGAGGTGATATCAGAAATAATGCAAATTATGTGTTTGCTATGCCTATACTGTATAACTAACTGGCTGATCCTACCATTAAAATTGTTTTAATTTACTCAGAACCACAGCCATCAACATCTGCAGGCCCACCACCAGCAGCACCAGCAGCAGCAGCAGCAGAAGAAGTGGCAGCTTCAACCACGGCCATAAAACCTTCGACAGACAGTTTGTGGGAACTTTTTGACAGCTGGGTTATGGAAACGCAGAGTACCCACAGTGCAACTGCTGATGCCACAGTAGAGGTCAAGAAATACCTAACAGATGCATTTCTTCCACAACCAGAGGATCCACTGATTTATTGGCAGGAACGACATGCTGTTTATCCTCACCTTTATTTATTAGCAAAAAAATATCTTTGCATCCCTGCCACAAGTGTGCCATGTGAACGGATTTTTTCCAAAGCTGGAGAGGTGATTAGCAAAAAAAGATGTCGACTGAGCTCCAAAACAGCTGAGGAAATAATATTTTTGAATAAAAATCTTTACATATGACAGTTGTTTCTTGAGTTTCCCTTCCTTAATTTCCATGAGCATAAGTAGATTTGTAGGTGACATTCAAATCCACCAGACCTGTGTTGTCGTCACAAGGAACAACAGCCTTGTTACAAAATATTTTATTTCATACTTTATTTGTTGTGCATTACACTGAATTAATAAGCAACTGAAACACATATTAAAACACAATTCTTTACAGTCACAGCTTGCGGTCTTTGACAAGTGAGTTTTTCTTGCTTTGTTGGATGGCGGTTTCTCCCAAAACATGTGCAGATCATAATTATTGATAGTGTGGTGTAATAAGTACCCTCGCTTGCAATTGTTCAGCACTTGTGCGTTTCATTGTTTCAGAGAATGTCATTATACAGATGTGGAATGAGCTAAAGTGTCACTATAGAGATGTGTTTCAGATTGTTTCGAAGCCTCGACACAACTCCGGCACAATCGCTTCAAACGGTGTACTATGGTGTACTTGTATTAATGAATGTATAGCCAAAGCACCCACCCTGAAAAGGATAAGCAGGAGAGGATGGATGTATGGACAGGCTTCAGTGAGCAGAGGTAGGAAGTGCTGTACTTAAGAAGATTTTTCAGGTATCTGAGTATTTATTTTTCTGACTACTTTTTACTTTTACTCCCTACATTTTTACACAAGTATCTGTACTTTCTGCTTCTTACATTTTCAGAACAGACTCGTTACTTTTTAACGCGTCTGACATAAGTTTTCATTTCCGTCAAACATCAAACGATCTGAGCCTAAACGGAGGAATAATGACACAGAAGAGACAGTTGTACTGGCGAATCCTCCATCACCGGGGCTTACTGCATACAAAGGGCTTAAATACACAAACCCATATGATTTATGTAACCCATTCATTTATAGTGCTATAATCAGCGGGCCGGACCGAGTCCGTAAGTTGTGCTCGCGGGACATAAACAGCTTAGCTAGCGCTACTGAAGAGGAGCGAGCATAAAGGGAGTAACGTGTGTCAGGTAAATGCAAGTGTGTGCAGTTTGTCACACAGTGTGTCTGCTAGCTAAAAGAAGAACTACTATATTTCCAGGGAGAGCAACGAGAGAGAGAGAAGTTCACTCTGATGGAGAATGATGTAAGAAAGAGGACAGGAGAGGAAAAAAGAGAGGTTAGAATTAAAGGTAAGAACTGCAAAACAAACTGAAGTATGCTGAATTTTTGTTATTCAAAGATTGTATGAAAATACTGCAGTTTAGTACGTAATAAACAGGTTAGCTTGTTGTACTGTATTTACAGTAAAGCTCTGTGTTGGTGCACAGAGGCTGTGTTCATGGTCAGAGTTACAGGTTACATCAGTGCAGCAGAGATGAGTTTGAATCAAAGCTGCTGATGCTGAGATTCATTCACTGAATCCAACATTTCTACAGCCTGTATGCTGTCAGTGTAGGGGATGGAGATCAGCTCAGATAGCTGTGAAATACTGGGTTACATCTTTGTGAGTTCAGTTCATCCACACAGAGCAGTAAACCTCAGAGCAGCAGCAGCAGGTCAGTGCGGTCATTAGAATTAAAATTTAGATTGGAATAACATTTGTATTCTCGTGTGTTATTTTATATTCTTACAATAATATATAATGGGGTTCAGTTAGCTTTACGGAAAAATAGCAGGTAGAAACATCCTCCAAAGAACTACTTTTACTTTCTTACTTTGAGTACATTTCAGAGCCTGTACTTTTTTACACTGATAAAAATGATTCTGCGGTGAAGTAAATCTAACATAACTGAATCTGTGAAATCAACAATAAAAAATCATTTTAGTATCTTTACACAAATATACATAGCATTGAGGTCAAAAACATTCGTTCAAGATACAAGACTGTAATTTCTTTTCAGAAAATAAATTGTTTAAGTACTAAGAGCCAATCTTTTTAAGTTTATCCACACAACAAAAAATAATCTTGTTATCTTTACTGTTTCATCTCCGCTATTCATTTGGTATAGACCCCTTTTCACATGATGTCACACAACTTCCGTTCGGCCTCGATGCTGGGGATCTTTACTTCCGGTGGATGGAGTTTACACAGTCTAATACATTTGCCACAAATACGGTATTAGGATATAACACTATGACATGCCAGCAAGTTTTCACTGACAACACGTTCAAAATTGGACAAAGGCTACAAATTCTTCATTGAACGTCATGGAGGGACATGTTTTTGTCTTTTCTTGTTGTTAATTAATAGACCAGGATAGCATTAGTCAATTTGCTTGTTAGCTAACATTACGTGACCTTTCTGTTTTGCAAATAGAATGTCTTTAGGCTCTAATCTTCATTAGGTCCTTCTAGTATATCCAGGGTTGCAACCTGTTACGATAAATACGCAATCATTTGTTATTTGGTAGTTAAATGTGGTTTCCCGGTGCTGCCTGTGCGTCCTGCAGTTTCGGTTGCCTACAGACAGACACCACACACCTGCGCGTTTATTACTGTCCACCCGCTACTGCACCGCATCCTAAGAAGGTAAACTCTTGCAAAGGTACATACGTGAGTAGGAAGATGCTCATCCCAGGCTGAATAGCTTCAGCGAGGATGAAAGGCGCACAGTGAGCCGTCTGATGTCAGGAGATAAACACTGCAGACAAACAAGAACCTAGAAGACCCAGGCAGCAGTCACATTTATTCATCACCCAATCATCTAAATGGCTATTTGAAGAACAAGTTATGCTAATAGATAAACAGTAAATAAATATTCTCAAAAAACTATATATAGTTTTTTGAGAATATTTATATATATATATATATATATATATATATATATATATATATATATATATATATATATATATATACAGGGGTTGGACAATGAAACTGAAACACCTGTCATTTTAGTGTGGGAGGTTTCATGGCTAAATTGGACCAGCCTGGTGGCCAATCTTCATCAATTGCACATTGCACCAGTAAGAGCAGAGTGTGAAGCTCCAATTAGCAGGGTAAGAGCACAGTTTTGCTCAAAATATTGCAATGCACACAACATTATGGGTGACATACCAGAGTTCAAAAGAGGACAGATTGTTGGTGCACATCTTGCGGGTGCATCTGTGACCAAGACAGCAAGTCTCTGTGATGTATCAAGAGCCACGGTATCCAGGGTAATGTCAGCATACCACCAAGAAGGACGAACCACATCCAACAGGATTAACTGTGGAGGCAAGAGGAAGCTGTCTGAAAGGGATGTTCGGGTGCTAACCCGGATTGTATCCAAAAAACATAAAACCACGGCTGCCCAAATCACGGCAGAATTAAATGTGCACCTCAACGCTCCTGTTTCCACCAAAACTGTCCATCAGGAGCTCCACAGGGTCAATATACACGGCCAGGCTGCTATAGCCAAATCTTTGGTCACTCGTACCAATGCCAAACGTCGGTTTCAATGGTGCAAGGAGCGCAAATCTTGGGCTGTGGACAATGTGAAACATGTATTGTTCTCTGATGAGTCCACCTTTACTGTTTTCCCCACATCTGGGAGAGTTACGGTGTGGAGAAGCCCCAAAGAAGCGTACCACCCAGACTGTTGCATGCCCAAAGTGAAGCATGGGGGTGGATCAGTGATGGTTTGGGCTGCCATATCATGGCATTCCCTTGGCCCAATACTTGTGCTAGATGGGCGCGTCACTGCCAAGGACTACCGAACCATTCTGGAGGACCATGTGCATCCAATGGTTCAAACATTGTATCCTGAAGGCGGTGCTGTGTATCAGGATGACAATGCACCAATACACACAGCAAGACTGGTGAAAGATTGGTTTGATGAATATGAAAGTGAAGTTGAACATCTCCCATGGCCTGCACAGTCACCAGATCTAAATATTATTGAGCCACTTTGGGGTGTTTTGGAGGAGCGAGTCAGGAAACGTTTTCCTCCACCAGCATCACGTCATGACCTGGCCACTATCCTGCAAGAAGAATGGCTTAAAATCCCTCTGACCACTGTGCAGGACTTGTATATGTCATTCCCAAGACGAATTGACGCTGTATTGGCCGCAAAAGGAGGCCCTACACCATACTAATAAATTATTGTGGTCTAAAACCAGGTGTTTCAGTTTCATTGTCCAACCCCTGTATGTGTGTGTGTGTGTGTGTACATGTATATGAGCCCCCAGCTATTTAAAGATGGTAATGTATTTCTAAGATAAACATAAGAGTGAATAGTATGTATTGCTTTTCATATATTTCTTTTCATAACTATGACAGTCATATATGACTGTCATAGTTTGCAAGGTCACATGACATAATGAAATCTGTTAAAATTGACATATCTCACTTTGCAGGTCCTCTTCCAGATCCTCACATCATGGCCAGCAGGGAGAAACCGAAAGACACACGTTCACAACCAGGGATATGCAAGTTTCTGCATGGACTTGAGGGGGGTGAGGAGCTTATCCTCTCAATGAGACAGAGGCTTGATCATTTCTATCATGACATCTACATGGATGTCTTCTTAAGTTGTAAACCCTGAGGAATTTAGTTTAATGTTGAAATGCAATTGATATGCCTTTCATAATTACATTTTCTCTGACAATGCAAAATGGACTTAAATTGTGTTTGTACTTCACACACACACACACACACACACACACACACACACACACACACACACACACACACATATATGGAGGATCGATTACTCCGCCCTGTGACGTTATTTCAACACTTTTTGACTCGTACTCACAAACTTGAATTCGTGTCCGCACAGAAGGGAGGAGTTCATAGTCAAAGAAATTAGAGTTGTATTCACAAGACTTTGCACTCACAGCTTTTAGATTCATAGTTACATAAAAACAATCCTAATCTGCACAGTTACTCAATTACAAATAGGAATGTTAGAATTGTGCACACATCATCCTACTAGTGGCTGGTAAAAAGGCTATTACCAAAAAATAGCTCACTCAGGAAAGCCCAACTTTGAATATGTGGATGGACATTATAATGGACATATACAGGATGGAGAGAATAACTGCAGAAATAAATCATAAGACAGATCTATTTGATTCACGATGGGAGAAATGGATAGACTATATAATAGCACGCAGGCCGGATACTACTTTGGTTAACTTTATTTAATGCATGATTCACAAAAACAACCACCCCCTCCCCTCAAGCGTTCAAAAAAAGAATTGTGCACACATCTTTTTGACAGTTATCTTATTCCATACATTTCCTCCTTGCTGGCTCACTTGGATTATTTCTATTGGCTGTTAAAACACACATAAAATGAACACCAAAACAATAGCACCTCCTGTTGGTGGGAGGTAACATCCACCAGAACAAGGGGGTCAGTTTAAATTTTCATGGGAATAGCTAGAACAACCCGCGGGTCAGGAGCCGCATGCGGCTCTTTCATCCTTATGCTGCGGCTCTGTGTGACTTGGTCCAAGTCATGATGCCATGATGGCATCATGGCAAGTAAAATACCAACAATGATAAGAGAAAATACATTTGACCACTTGAGTGTTCTATAAAACTGTTTTAAAAATTATTTCAACACTTTGATGGTCAAAATTGCAGAATTTACGCATCACCTGTTCAAACACATGTAAGAAATGCAGGGTGAGCCAGTGTAGTACTGTGGTGGCACTGTGCCACATACAATAAATGGAGCAGGCGGTTGGCGCATGCCCATTGCCGTCTCTCTTTATATCACCAATATACATGTTTGATTACACATGTGCTGCACATGCTGATGTTCCACAGTCTGTCTAATATATGGAATAAGTGTGTGTAACACGATTATTCCTAAATGCACCGTGAAAATACACAGGGGGAGGCAGGAAGTACCGCACTGCACCGATAATGTGCAGTGCTGCAGCAGTGCAGGATAGGGAGAAGAATCGGCACATCTTCAAACAAAGGTAAGATAATACTTTTTATTTATTTATTTATTTAAAAAGAGAGACACACGCACACACAAAAAAAGTTTGACCTCACATTAAATATTTTGTTTTTCTTGCCATCATTGTTGAACAGTATGTTGCTGATTAAAGCATAATTAACCACTGGCATAATTTTGGGTTCATATATGTGAATATCCGACTCCAGACGAGTCTGTTGCGTCACCCGTCACAAACCTCACGTCACTGCCAGTTTGCTTGAGGGGGCTGTCATTAGCACTAGCAATTGTAATCCCAGAAGCCTTCCGAGGGGCTTCGTCAAAATGTTTTTTTATGCTTTATTCTCTGATTAGCGACTAAAATTAGACCTGCAGTAGAAACGTATTTAGGATAATGCTTGTAAATAAAAAGTATTACAGCGTTAAGTTCATGCAGCCCCCAGTTTTTCAACAAAAACAACAGCAGCTGTTTCACAGTCTGTCTGCAGCGCAAAGAGGCGGAGCCGATACTGAGACGGTGAGGTCAGGTGGAGCAACCGGAAACAGCTGGAGGTCCTTCATCAACCACCTGATCAGCAACATGAAGAAAAGAGAACTTTGTAGCTGCTCCATCCACCTTTTTTCACACAGAGAAACATCTGCAGTACAGAAGTTAAAATATGCAGATGAATTGTTAATACGAAAATTTTTTTTTTTTATCTGATTAATTAGTAGAATAATTGGTCGAATACTCAGTTGCTAAAGTAATCGATAGTTGCAGCCCTGTTTGTATTCAGAAACCTATAGTCAAACATTAGTTTTCAGCACCAGTGGAGCTGTGAAAGGCCTTCAAGAAAAAAACTACAGGTGGCTGATATACTAATGCAGGAAATGCTTTTAGCAGCTGATCGATAAAACATCTGGATTATTTTTTTTGTGTGTATATAAAATTATTTTATTATTATTATTTATTTTTCATCTCTCAATATATGCATCATTTGCAGAAACCAGTAGTGGCTACCAGCTTCCGGTAGTATATGCGGCTCTCAGTGTTTTCTTTTCCGTAGAAACCAGGTCGAAATAGCTCTTTGAGTGTTAAAGGTTGCCGACCCATGAGCTAGAACATGCTTCCTGGAAAAAACCCTTGCAGTGGGGTTTTCAACTTGCTTGCTACACAGCAATATATGACATATTAAAATAAGTTACTCTGTAGAGTGTAGACACACAACTCTAAAACATGAACAGGAGATTAGCCTGTGTCCAGTCTCTTGAGACCCCAAGGGGTGGGGAGCCTGACTACCTGGGGAAATGAGCTATTGCAGTGTATGATTCAGTCAGGTAGAAAAGAGTAGGAGTGTTTTTTTGTTTTGATCTGATACCACATCCTGTAAAGGATGTGGCAACCTTGACACTGAGAACAGATGAAGCAGACATAGATGCAGCATGGAAATCACCACTGCCTACCTAATACTGTGTAAGAAATTTAAAATTTAAAAATATTTTTATTGTATTGTTTAGTGTTCCGTAGTAAATTTTAATTAGGTAGGCTCTTCATAGATGAGCTAGTTACTGTTATTGTTTATAGTTATCTGTAATGATTGCCCTTAAATTCAAAGGACAATGAATAAAAAATGTTTTTAAAAATCTACAGTTGATAGAACTGAAAGACTTTGACAAAAGTTAACTCATATAAGCTTAGCTAACAGAAATATAATGAACGGAGTCTTTAAATACATATGCAGGAAACAGAAATATGCAGAGGCAGACAGGGAGTAAAGGGAGAAAATTTGAGTGTCTTTGTTAACTCGGGCTTCCTGATTCAGGCTCAGAGTTAGAGCCCAAGCTTTGATGGGGCCCTAAGCAAGATTTGATTTGGGGCCCCCTTCATACCACTTCATTGTCCCCTGAACTTAACCATTATTAATGCTTAAGGGTTAAAGATGATTATTATTTTTTTTAGGATGCATTACTGTTTCAACCTTTTCAATTCATTTTTTCAATTCAATTCAATTTTATTTATACAGCGTAGGGGTGTGCGATATTGACAAAAAAAATATCTCGATATTTTCTGTAATTTTTTTCGATAACGATAATAAACGATATTTTGCATTATTTAAAAATGTGTTTGTACAAGAAGTGCAAGCTTGTAAAAGACTTAAATCAATATTTTTAAGACATCAACTTATATTTATTTTACTTAACCTTTATTTAACCAGGAAAAACACATTGAGATTAAAATCTCTTTTTCAAGAGTGTCCTGGGCGTGACAAATGTAAATTGAAAAACTTCAATGAGTTTTTCAAAAGCAATCGCTCAATACGGAAGACCTGACAGAATAATGAAAAAAAAATAAAATAAAAAAGAGGCTGTCCAGGGGGATTCCCCCTACATTATAGCAAAATAAATCACAGAAACTACACACCTTCATCTGATCAGAAACCCGCTTTTTGCAAGACCGCTTCAGCGTATTACCCGAGGCTCCAAACAGGTGAGCTCCGAGAACATTGCTAGGTTATGACACAGTGACTGTAACATACCTACTTTAACTTAAAGGATATTAACATCCATCCATCATCTTCCTCTTTATCCTGCTGGTCGGGGTCATTTGCTGAGTGTGTGTTTTGCCAGACACCTTAGCTGATTTAAGTTTGTCTTGGACAGCGGGTTCCTGAAACTTTTCATATTACTCATACTCGTTGATGATCGAACAGGTTGGTTGTTGAGCTAACCGCTTTCTTACAAAGTCTGCAAACTGCAAACCATCTCCTCGCCAAGGAATTAGGCTGCGAGGCTGGCGATTTCTGAGTTTTTTCTCCTGGCGCAGTGTGTTCACTCATTTCCAGCTTTAGGTGTGTTGTTTAGGCAACTATGCTAGCGCACAGTATGGGCACTCTCAATGCGCACGCGCAGCAGCCTATACTAAAGCATAAAGTCCTGAACGCGTGGAGCCGAGGGCTTTGATTGTTGTTTTTTTCCTCATTAGCATACTCAATAATGTCAGCTCGCACATTGTTAACACGGCAATTACAATATTATCGTAGACGATATGATGATAATGATGATGATGATTACTTTATCGATCCCACAGTGGGGAAATTACAGTTAACAGAACACCCATAGGGAGATGGGGGGGCGGGGGGAGGGGGGGGGGGGGGGGGGGGGGGGGTTGGGCTACTGTGGGGCTGACTCAAACTCCCTCCTCAGCTAACAGTTCTGATAAGATGTAGAGTTCATCAGCAGCTAGGTCAGGGAGATCAGTCCAACACAGGTCAGAAGAAGACAGGATGGCGGGGGTGTAGAGCATCTGTTTACAAACATCCCGGAGACAATTTGATAAGCAGCAGTCCAAGGCCGCCAGGGAGCCAAATTCCTGATTCTAGGACTTGTTTTGGTACAGACTGTACTGATTCATTTGTTGACAGCCTTCAGTCTTACTGGCACCTCTCTGTGGTGAAAAAATCCAATTCATCCAAATCTTCTTGGTTTGTTCCTTCGCTGTGCAGAAACAGATACATACATCTCCAAGATCTTACCCCTCCGATTCAGCTCCAGATATACAGAGTCTGAGTTTGAGTCTGTATCTTCCTGCATTCCCGTCATAAGCAGCCTTACCAAGGCCAGACAGCTGCCTAGACTTCCTTAATTGCAACAACAAGCCAGGTATCTCCAGGTCCAATTCGGAGAAACCCCAGTGTCAATAAGCCAAATATGTGTGTATTCCATTGACAATACGGCCAGGCACGTCATCTTCCACACCACCCAGGAATCCATAACGTAGCCAGCTGGAATGTCAATTAATAAGAGGGAATAGGGTTCTCCTTCCCCCAGTCTCCTCATGGTGAAAATTTGATCAAAACAATAGCGTTCAGAGACCAGCTGACCAGATCCATAATTATAAATTCCAGTTTGGAAGTTGTGTGAAGAGAGGCTCTAAAGCAGCAAGCGGCAAAGCAGGGGAAAAAGGAAGGGCTGGGGAGAGAAGAAAAGTGCGACCATCTCCGCTGAGAGCTGAAGAGAAAAAAAAAATATATATATAAAATAATATATATTGCACACCCCTAATACAGTGCCAATTCACAACAAACAGTCGCCTCAAGGCACTTTATACTGTAAGGTAAAGAACCCACAATAATTAGAGAAAATTCAATTCTATTTTATTTATATAGCGCCAAATCACAACAAACAGTCGCCTCAAGGCACTTTGTATTGCGGGTAAAGACCCTACAATAATACAGAGAAAACCCAACAGTCAAAAAGGACCCCCTTTGAGCAGCACTTGGCGACAGTGGAAAGGAAAAACTCCCTTTTAACAGGAAGAAACCTCCAGCAGAACCAGGCTCAGGGAGGGGCAGTCATCTGCCGATACCGGTTGGGCTGAGGGGAGAGAAAGACATGCTGTGGAAGAGAGCCAGAGATTAATATCAATTAATGATTAAATGCAGAGTGGAGTATAAACAAAGTAAATAAGGTGAATGAGAAACAGTGCATTATGTGAACCCCCCAGCAGACTAGGCCTATAGCAGCATAACTAAGAGCTGGTTCAGGGTCACCTGATCCAGCCCTAACTATAGGCTTGATCAAAAAGGAAAGTTTTAAGCCTAATCTTAAAAATAGAGAGGGTGTCTGTCTCCCGAATCCAAGCTGGAAGCTGGTTCCACAGAAGAGGGGCCTGAAAGCTGAAGGCTCTGCCTCCCATTCTACTCTTAAGTATCCGAGGAACCACAAGTAAGCCAGCAGTCTGAGAGCGAAGTGCTCTATTGGGGTGATATGGTACTATAAGGTCTTTGAGATAAGATGGGGCCTGATTATTCAAGACCTTGTAAGTGAGGAGAAGGATTTTAAATTCTATTCTAGATTTAACTGGGAGCCAATGAAGAGAAGCCAATATGGGAGAAATCTGCTCTCTCTTTCTAATACAGTGTTTTTCAACCACTGTGCTGCGGCACACTAGTGTGCCGTGGGAGATCGTCAGGTGTGCCGTGGGAAATTATCCAATTTCACCTAATATGCCATGAGTGTCTGTGCTGTAGTAGTGAGTGGGAGCATAATCATGTAATACTCTTCCATATCACTAGACTAAATAGGAGCAGGTAGCGAATTTCATTGTACATAGAGACAAGAGAATTAAGCCGCGTTTCCAAACGGAATGACTCGCCGTGGGTCGACTCGACTCGCCGCGATTTGACGGCATCTCCATTCAGGTTATATTGATGCTTTGATTATTATTCCTGATTGTTATTCTCTCACTGATGAATTCAAACACTGCACCAAAAAGTAGCCAGCAACGCACAAGGACTGAAAAGGTTAATCACAACCTTGTGGGCTGTGTGGACCCGACATGTAGTTCGATTTCTCCGGAGGTGCACGTTAGGTTATGTTGAAGGATCAGTGCGGTTTCTCAACAGACCGCTGCCATTACTTTGCGGACCGATGCGGTGAGCACGCAAGCAGTTGCCCGATGTCGCTCCCAGCTTAAACTGTTTGAGCGGAAAAAATGATTTCATACCAATCCACAAGGGTTTTAAATAAAATTACGAACACAAAGGTCATTTTATCTATAATTTCTGTTTTTTGCTTTTAATTATAGATTTTATTTATTTCAGTTAATGAAAATGTTTTTTTCAGTTTCAGTTTTCATTATTTAGTTCGTTTTCGTTAACTATAATAACCCAGTTTGTTACAAAGTTTACCAGCCGGCAGGAACCAGCTTGGTGGTATAACGTAGTATAGCCAAACTCGATTGCAATTGGTCAGTGGGTTTCCTTGGACGCTTTACTACTACCATAAGGATTGTAAAAGCTGCGCCGGTAAACCAGAAAGTGCTCAACAAGATTTTAATTAAGTCGTTATTTCTGTTTTGGTATTAGGTTCGGGTCCACTTGAGACATCATTTCGGTCCGGATCTGGACCGAGGTCAGCCTATTGGTGATGGCTGTTCTAAGCGATCCGAGGCGGTACAAAAATATGACGCAGAGTACAGCATGCCACTGATTGGCCAGGGAGTATCGTCACTAGCGGAGGCATGAGCAGTCCCGTCGCCAGATCTCAGTCTTAAGGGGGGCTTATGAAATACAACAGGGGGGCACCACTATTATTAGCTTGATTAGTGATCTGGCTTGGGTGGGCGGGCCAGGGCGGGCCCAAGCGTATCAGTGGGTGGGCACGGCCCCCTGGGGCCCGCCCATAGCGACGGGTCTGGGCATGAGAGCAACTCCTTCACCACAATCATTTTTAAAACCCCACAGCAAGAAACTGGAGGCACGCAAAGCACCGGTGGAATGCCCAAACCGACAGTTTGCAGTGGTAGTTTTGCAACATGAGAGCCATCTGAAACACTCACATAGCATACATATTTTATGGTTAACAATGATAACCTTCATCCATTAAAACATTGTATGGGGGGACTTATGCATGATGATGATATTAAACTGGCATTAGCTGTGAGCTTGCCTCTTTCTCATGTATTGTTGTGTTATTCCTGGTAATAGAATGCTTTTGGACAGAATTAGAGTTTGCAAAACACTGAAGTTTTCTACTATAAGACCACATTGTTGTGGCATTTATTATGTTCAAGCTGTGTTTTTGAAGTGGACATGTTAAGTGCACTTTTTATTTGAAAGAAGATATATATTATATGATAAAGTTCTTTTTTGTGTTTATTTGATTCCTATTCAAGACACTTTGATAAGAATATAGGCTTTAATATAGGCTACAGAATATCATTTTTTAACATTTTTGGCTGGTGGTGTGCCTCATGATTTTTTTCAATGAAAAAAATGTACCTTGGCTCAAAAAAGGTTGAAAAACACTGTTCTAATAAATGCATGAATTAGCTTTTCAGCATCAGTCTGAGAAAGGATGTTTCTAATTTTAGAAATATTGTGCAAATGCAAAAAAGCGGTCCTACATATTTGTTTAATATGTGCAAAAATGACTCCAAGATTTCTACAGTGTTACTGGAGGCCAAAGTAATGCCATCCAGAGTAAGTATCTGGTTTGACACCATGTTTCTAAGATTTGTGGGGCCGAGTACAAGAACTTGATTTTCATCTGAATTTAGAAGCAGGAAATTAGAGGTCATCCAGGCCTTAATGTCTTTAAGATATTCCTGCATTTTAACTATTTAATGTGTATCACCTGGCTTCTTGGATATAACGCTGTATTTCAGTATAATGCACATGGTGAAACTATGCCATGTCCATAATATTGAGGAGGGTGGGACAAGAATCAATGCATGCCATATCCAATCTAGAGGGCATAGGCTTTTTAGGAAATATGTGATTTATGCACCTAATTACAGACTAGTAAATAAGCCAATTGTAATATGTAAATAATAATTCCGGAGCATTCAGCATACAGAATTGCTGAAAATCAATGGAATAACATTGAACACAAATGGTCTGCAATTGGGGCCCAGTGCTACAAGAAGTGTAGGAAATATATTATTACACTGTTATAAGATCATAACGGTTAACAAGACACAAGAGGAGGACTTAGACTACAGCACAAGGAACAGAGACCAGGACTAAATTAACTTAACAGGAGAATAAACCAGAAACAATAAAACACAAAAAAGAACTGGAAACACAGGAAGTCTGACAACTCAAACAGGATTAACTAGAAAGTGAACAACAGCCAAGAACAGAAGTCAGAAAACTAAACTAAGAATCCTGCGGATATAAACAATGAAACCAACCAGGAATTACCAGAATAAGACAAATTCAAAACCACAATACACTAGGAATCAAACAGTAACATTAACAACAGAAATAGAAAAATAAAAAATCCTAAAACTAAAAACGCTGGGTCATAAACCTAGAACCATGACAGTAAATGTATATGATCCAAGCAAAATGTATATTAACTAGAAACACACTGAGGATGGTGGCACAAGCTGACAGGTTGTTTTTTTCATAGAGATATAGCGACATGATAAATACCATACCTACCAAATACCATAGCTAGAGATAGCTAACTACGTTTGGAGTTGGTTACAAAAAAAAAAGTATTGTAATTGCTCACTGAAACATACCTTTGTCTTTTTTCGTTTATCTTCTCCTTTCGCTCCTCTCTGCCTCTGAGGGACAGGTCCTTTCTGTCACATTTCTGTTTCGTAGCTTCATCCACAAATGACTGTAACTGATGGACCATCAGGTCACAACTGCTGATGGGGATGCCTGCCCAAACTACCTGAATGCACGCTGACACAGGAAGTCAGTGTACCCTACTCATTAAATTAGTGTTGTCACAACTGTACAAATGTGGACAGTTGTAATAGTTTCGTCTTTCTTTTAGGACACTGGCATATGTAAAAAATTTAAGCAAACAAAAAAGTTTCATGACAAAATCTGGGGGAACTTGGGGGCCCCTGGTGTAGACAAAGACGCACAACTAACCAATCACCAGTTCCTATTTTCTTATCAATAAGACAAAGCATATTGAGTTAAGTGTGTTTTTTTCTAATTAACAAAATACATTTTTAACTCATTTGTTTTCTATTTGAAACTTCCAGCAGCCACAATAAATATCAATCCAAACAAATGTCAGTTCTTTCGATATGAGAACATCCATCTGAGCTGTGCAGTGTCAGGGTATCCCAGCAACTGGACAGTGAGGAGAAACACTTCCTCTGAAACATCTCAGCCATGCAAAGGTGGATTTGGAGACCCCAATGTGACCTCCTGCATCCTTTCAGATGTTTACCCATCAGACAGTGGATTATACTGGTGTGAGTCTGAGCAAGGAGAGTGCAGCAACATTGCCAACATTACAGTAGCAGGTAGGCCGGCAAATGAGTGTGTGCTTTCTTACAGACTATGGAATATTTTAGTTTACTATTTTCTTAAGTCATTTATTTATATCTGATATACTGAATATAGCTGGAGGCCAAAAAATATGACAAATCTTAGTCTGACAAGTGTATGCACGAGTCTGCTCTGCTCTGTTCCATTCATTTTTCTCAAAGTGAGGAAAGAAGTCACAACATTTAAACTTTTGCAACATGCTCATATGCAAACATTGTGTACCATCTTGTTTTTATTCATGTCATATTGATCTAGAGAATATTAGTTCACTTGTCCACGTAGGCAGTTGTCTTGGGTTGAAAATGGGCAGCCATACCAACAATTAGAACAAAACAGTTCATCAAAAGCTCTACTGTTATCTAGGCCCACATACATGCACCAGTGGGAGTAAAAAGAAACTGCTTCTTTCACTTGAAGTTTAGATCATGTGAAAGAAGCAGGCATAGACTCCATGTGTCAGGTGGCAAATGTCTGTCTGCACCTCTCCAAAGGGGAAAAAAAAAAAAGAGTACACAGACACACAGACTAAAGTTTGAAACAAAACTTGAGCCACTGTCTCAATACCTGGAAACATTAATAAAAATGCTGTCCATCAACAGCAGAGGCTTCAAATGTAATAACTTAAATAATTTAGTAGAATGTAATCTATTTCTCTGTTTTACTGGAGTGATTCTGAAGTGGGGGAGCACAGATAGAATACCATCTAGAATACCATCTATCACCTGGGTTCGATTCCACCTTGGCCCAGGCCCCTCCCTCTCTCTCTGTATGGAGTTTGCATGTTCTCCCCGTGTCTGCGTGGGTTTCCTCCCACAGTCCAAAGACATGCACTTAATGGGGTTAGGTTAATTGGAAACTCTAAATTGCCCATAGGTGTGAATGAGAGCATGAATGTGAGTGTGGATGTTGTCTGTCTCTCTGTGTTGGCCCTGCGACAGGCTGGTGACCTGTATAGGGTGTACCCTGCCTCTCACCCTATGTCAGCTGGGATAGGCTCCAGCCCCCCATGACCCTGAACAGGATAAGCGGATGTGAATGGATGGATGGATGGATTCTGAAGTGTAACCAATAACACCAAGTTTAATGTTATTCTATTTCAGCTGGTGTCGTGATCTTGGAAAGTCCTGCAAGTCCTGTGACCGAGGGAGACATTGTGACACTTCACTGTTCTTACAAGGAAAGACGTGTTAAAACTTCTACATCAGATTTTAATGCTACGATCTACCAAAACAATAAATATATTGGGACAGCACTCAAAGGAAAGATGACTTTAAGTGTGTCCAAGTATGACGAAGGGTCCTACAAGTGTCAACACCCCACAAAGGGAGAGTCACCACAGAGTTTTTTGGCTGTGAAAGGTACATCTGAGTGATGTTTTAATGTTGTATTGGGAATGTTTGTGGAAAAACAAGGAATCTATCTCACATCTGTTCCATCTAATTCTATAACTCACTATCTTTGTCAGTCATGTGGCTCACATCTTACAAGAGTCTCCCTAGACTTAAATCGAATGTATTTTATAATGCAAATGATTTCATTAATAGGGGTCGGGTGGCTCGGGCATCTGATTAGGATGCCTCCTGGCTGCCTCTTGGGTGAGGTGTTCCGGGCATGTCCCACCGGGAGGAGGCCCCGTGGTAGACCCAGGACACGCTGGAGAGATTATATCTCTCGGCTGGCCTGGGAACACCTTGGGGTCCCTCTGGATGAGCTAGAGGAGGCGGCTGGGGAGAGGGAAGCCTGGGCTTCTTTGCTTAGGCTCCTGCCCCCGCGACCCGGCCCCGGATAAGCGGGAGAGAATGGATGGATGGATGGATGGATTTCATTAATAATAAAATCAACAGAAACAAGTTCTTGCCCTTTGAATTAGAACTGGTCTAAATTAAAGTGATGCTTGAAAAAAAGACGTGTTGAAATTTTTGACAGCTCACAATAAGATTTCCACCAAAGTCCACTGTAATATTGTCCTTTTCTTCTATCAGTGTGAATATAGCACAACTCAGCCCTACATACAAAGAAATAACATTAAATGAACCACCTGTGTGCAGGCCGAGTGACACTGTAGCACAGCTGTTTGCTTTGGCTTAAAAATATGCACAAGAATGACACATGACAAATTTCTGACTGCACTTATTTGTCATCCTAGACACCACAGATGAGTTCTGCAAACCATGATGTTCTTTTTGGTTCACAAAGGCCTTTGTTATAACTGCATGTACATGTGAAAGTGGCCTTTTTCCTGCTGTCTTATTTGAGTATCCACCTAACAGATGTGTTTATATTCACATATAAACACATCTTAGGTTTAATGCTGGTTATTTTCTTTCTCACAGCCAGAGCCACGCATAGGAGTGATCCTACTCCTCCTCCTCCGATGTCTCTGCCCAAGCTGGTGTGCACGGTCGTACTGTTCATCCTCTACACTGGTGTCCTCATACTATGTATATACACGTATCGAAAGTGGGCTCAAGGTAAAAGCACCTCCTAAACCTTACAATAATATGTCATATTCATTTCATATTGATCAGGTGGACAAGCCAAAATTATTGGAAACAATGTTTGGGGAAAGTAAGAGACCAAAATATAGGCTTTTATTTTATTTGTATAAATTTGTTTTAAATGCTGAGTGGATGTTATTAACCTTTAATGTTAAATGTAACATCATCAAAATACTTTGTAGGCTGTGGCTTATTTCAGAACTAATGGTGCAGGGTTACAAGAAACCAGGGACAAAAATAAGTGATGTTTAACACCTCCACCCCCACCATTACCACTACCACCACACACACACACACACACACACACACACACACACACATCCACACACAGCCTGTGCTTTTGTTTTATTTATCTGAAACTAATTCATGATATGGGTCCCTGGCTGTGCTTGAATTATGAGTTCAGGTGTGTTTGTGCATTCATGTTCCCCCTGTGAAGACAAACGTTCATGTTGTCTGGGCAAAATTTCACAACAAAGTTTTCGTCTGCTGTTCAGTAATTTCAGTAGTGGAAAAATGATAGATGCTTCTGCTGTTCGTGTTGTGGTTGATGAGGTGACATCAGATGTGGTTCACATGGCAACAACGATATAGAAAAGCCAATTTAAAAAAACAACCAAAAATAAAAGCTTCACTGTGTACCAACACTGTGTGCAGCCTTAGTTGTGGTAAAAGTTGTGGCAGGAGTGAAAAAGAACTGTTATTGTATAATGCTGTTTATGTTGGATTCAATTCTGAAACAATATTCCACTGCATAAAGTTTCTGTTCTTCTTGCAGCTCGAGCTGATGCTTAAAGGAGAGCACTTGGAGTGTTTGAAGAAGAGCGAAAACAATGATCAACTTATTACTGGAATTAAAGCAATATTGTAATTTTTCTTTTGTCTTTTACGATCTCGTTGTAGCTATAATGGTATGCTTACAGTATGTGCTGATTTAAGGGCCAAGTTTGGGGAGGTAGGGGGGGTACTCATGGTCCTCATGTTTTTGAGTTAGTTTTTTTATCTTTCTAGTTAAATATTCTACCTGTTTCCTGGTTTGTGTAATGTTTATTTTATTGTTTATCCCAGTTTAGTTCTCCCTATATGTTTCCTTCCTCAAAGTTCCTCCCTCCTCTATCAAGTATCCCATACGTTCATTGAGATCTGCGTCTGTGTTCTCGCCAGTTTAGTTCTCACTTCCTGCTTTATGTTGTGAGTTTGTTGTGCTTTGTCTTTAGTTTTGCACGCTTTGTCTCGTCTGCTGTGACTCTCTTCAGCCTTGTCTCATTCTGCCCTGCTGTTTCCATTTCTCATCAACCTTCTATGTATTTGTCTCGGTCTCTCATTGTCCTGCATCACAGTATCTGCTTATGTTGTTGTTTATGACCCCGTTCTTCTTCCCAGTATCCCTTAGTGTCACTATCTCCTAACTCTAGTTTGTTTTTAGGTTTCAGTATTTTAGTTTTAAGTTTCCTTTTTACTATGTTTTGTGTTTATATCAAACTCCCATCAGCTTACAATAAACGGCTCACCTTTTGCTCACCTTAGTTTTCCTCTGGATGTCTGCATTTGGAGCCTCACACCTTGCACTCAATTTTATGACAAATAGAGGCTCTGACTGCAGTATAACTGTCAGCACCTTTAACTGCTGTCATAGGTGTGTTCTTGTTTGTCATACTCAAACACACAGAAGTGCTACCAGCAAATTGTACCTCAAGTATCAAATATACAGCACAGCATTTTATTATTGAAACTCCTTGAGAGGAAACTTTTTCTTGTTTACATGTAGTTGGATAGTTTTGTCCAGTTTCCAGTCCAGGAATTTGACCTTCTTTATCAGAAGTCTTGAAGTATCAGAAGTACTGACAGTGTATAATAAGCATTTCATACTGTCTCCAGGTAGCCAGAAAAAATAAAAAATAAAATAAAGCATCAGCTTGAGTCTGACATGTTGCTATTTATAAATCAAAAAGTTAAGCAATGCTCTGTGTTGTGACCCTTGCGTGGGATTTCTGAGCTATACTTGCCGCGGGTTCCTTATTCTTATAATTATTCACAGAGGCGAGGAATGCAGTACGAGTCCATTTTTTTAATCAGCCATTCAGAACAACAAACATAAGCATAACCACAAGAACAGTAACTGATCACCAAGCATAGCGATCTTGACAGCTCAACATAATCAAGCACTGAGTGTTCGCTGGAATATATCACTCTGCTGCTTTCTAATTTAGCTGAAGATGCTGCAGTTGAAGTTGGTGAAAATGCAGCAGCATGATAGTGAGGTCATGTTTCATCAGTTTTATTTTGCTGCCTTTTTTTCAGAATTAAAAGACCTGAAGAACAAATATTAAGTTTCCAGGATTTAGACAAATGTTACCTTTTTTTTTTTCTTTAACTATTTCTCTTCAAGGCTGTGAAGTTAAAGGCACATTTTGTGGTTTTATGCTTGTTAATTCGGTTTTTTTGTCTTGTTTTGTTTAACCTTACATAGTAATCCTTTTTTAAACTTTTGGGTATTGTATTTTCTATTGTTGCATGTTGTTCAACTCAAACATTTGTCTCTGCTTGACCACTCCCTGGAATCCTTTTATAATTCCATGGTTTTGTAGTCGCTGTTCACATGATTTACAAACACAAATCAACAGCAAAACTAAACCAGATGCAGTCTGAATCTGGATGCTTGTCTATAACTCACAACACTCTGATTCCAAGTTTTAACATTTTTAGGTCAAAATCGGATGACCTGAAAGTAGTGATGAGAGTTTGAAACTGAAGCTTTGATACGAGAGGGCGCTATAATTGAAGCTTCGAGTAATGAACCTATTTTCGAAACAATTGGTTCAAGTGGTTCAGTGCTTTACAAAAGCTTCATTTTTCTCATCACTACCTGAAAGCCTGGTCTCTATAGACTGTCAAGAGTAAAATACTGTCAAGCACAGTAAAATGTATACATATCCTCAAACCATTCCTGAACCATGTGTATGTATATAAAACTCCAGTGGCACACATGGCTTTTTGAAGACCTGGCAAAGAACAAACCCTGAGATGTAAATAAGAGCATTCTCCACAAGGCTACCAAAGCAGGTTGTAGGTAGCTACAGTCACACACAGCTGCAGGAATGTTGACAAAAGGAGACAGAAGCTCTTCAATTTCTTCTGAATAGAACACAATAGAATAGAATGTACACAATGTACAATGAGATCAGAAGGCCACTCCTGTTTCAGTGCCAAAGTCCAGCTGTAGAAAGGGACGACTCAAAAGCAGACAGAGATGTGGTCTCATCAGTGACATGCGGTGAGGTTTGTGAGGCACTGACTCACCTGGATGTTCACAGATATGAAACCAAAATAGAAGCTTATATTTCAATTTTAATTATGCTAATTATTAATGGTGCTTTAATCACCTCCATACTGTTCAACAATGACAAGAAAAACCAAATATTTAATATAAGGTCAAATTATTATTTTTTTTTTTGGGGGGGGGGGTCTCTTTTTAAATAAATAAAAAAGAAAAAACATGTATTATCTTACCTTTATTTGAAGATGAAGTCCATGCGCCTATCCTTCTCCCTATGGGGCAGCACTGCTGCAGCACTGTGCCCTATCGGTGCGGCACGATACTTTCTGCCTCCCCCTGTGTATTTTCACTGTGCGTTTATGACCGATCACAAAGAATAAACATGTCACACACATTCATTCAATATATTAGACAGACTGTGGAACATCAGCACGTGCAGCACATGTGTAATCAAACATGTCACACAGTTCCCAGGAATTTTTTTAGTTGAACATAGTGCTGTGAAAAGGGGGTCACCTCAGCTGTTGAAAGCATAGATTCATATAGATTTAGAGCCTATCCCAGCTGACTCAGGGCAGAGGCAGGGTACACCCTGTACAGGTTGCCAGCCTGACACAGGGATAACACAGAGAGACAGACAACCATTCACATCTATGGGCAATTTAGAATGACCGATTAACCAGTAAGTGCACACCTTTGGAGTGTGGGAGGAAACATGCAAACAGGGAGAACATGCAAACTCCACACAGAAGGGTCCGGGACAAGGTGGATTCAAACCCAGACCTTTTAGATGTCGTCCTAGCTCTGAGGCAGTGTTAACCACCACACCACCATGCACATGAAAAATACTTGACATGTTTTGTGTTGTAGTTTGCTGTTGGCAGCTGGTAATGGGGAAAGTCTATATTTTTATTTATACTGTAAATATTCAGATTTACATCACTCCCCCCACGGGTCTGAAAGTAATGTCAGTCTACATTTGGACTGACAGAGACTTTGACTTTGAAAGGTGAATCTCGTTTGCAGTGCTTCATTTGGCTGTGCAATAACTACTATTGCCACTAGATGTCACCCAAGTGAACTGAATGAAACTTCAGTACTGAACCAATTATTTGGTTCAAAAAAGCTCAGCGCTTCAGAAAGCGTCGTTTTTCCATCACTAGCTCCGACCGTAAGACGGGTTGAACAACTCCACGCAGCACAACATTGACACATCTCTGTGTTGTGTCTGCCACATGCAAATGACGCTGACATCCGAGCTCAGTGCGGCGTCTATTTGATTAAGCACGAGAGGGCAGAACCGGTGCTTTCAATACAATCTTTGGTACTAATGAATATTCATCAACCGGCATTGGTGGGATAAACGTGCCAGCTCGGCTGGAATCGGACCGGAAGCGGTCGCTCGTCCATCAGGTGAGAAATATGTGGGGAGATAACTTCTGATATATAAAACTGTTTGTACTGACAACTATAAACTGAGTATTGTAATAACAAAGAAAAAAAAAGTAGGAGGCGACTCGAAGCAACAGTTTATTTCCGCGTCTGATTTTTTTTTTCTTTTCTTTCTTTTCATCAGGCACGTGCCTCCGTTTTACCACCGATTTGTGCCTTCAGGAGAGATTAATTAAACCCGCTTCTTTACGCGGACAATGACATCACCGGCTCTCTTTTTGCTCTCGGTCTGCTGTCACCTGTCCGTGATGGGAGTCACAGGTGAGTAAATAAACCACACCCTACAGACACTCCCTTATGTTACCTGTTAATCGTAAACTGGACATTTATTTAACCACCAAAGCAGTTAAGATATATCAGAGTAATACAGTAAACCTCCTCGGATATTTGTGGAATAAGGGATGAATGAAAATGAAACTTGGCTCTGACCTCTAGCTACAAAAAAGGCTCTGGCTTTAATGCAGCATGAAATCAAACTACACAAAACGACCGCGGACTTAATTCCAATTTACCTTTTATTGGTTCCGCAGTAGGAAATAGGTTTTGATTGGAGGGAGGTTGGTTAATTGGAAAACTTTAAAGCACACATCTACTTTTTATTGGTTCCATTTTTAAAGCATTTCATCATTTTCCACATATTGAATTAGACTAAAAGTCTTGCATGAACTTTGCTAAACTTTCTTCTAGACGGTCTCATGTTCAGAGACTTTCTTGGGTCAAATTTCACTTCCACTCAAATTTCTTTATGTAGCAGATTTAAGCACAAGTTCTGCCCAGCTGTGGTCAACAAAACAATTAGTTAAACAAAATTTGACAAAATAATTGAAGCATGATCATAAATAATTGCAGTAACCATTTAAAATGTAATATTGATAAGTTGTGAGCACTCCAATCTTAACCCCATGTCCCCCGACTGTCCTGGAGTGACCCAAACATTACAAAGTGCAAATATTTCACATTTTTATACGATTTTACAGGTGCTACAAATTTTGGGACATTGAGGCTGTTCTGGGTTAAATTTGACCCCCATCGATTCAGATGTATTTGCAGTGTGGGTCAAATAAAGGAAAAATTGTGATTTTTAGTGACTCGTGAAACCGTACATGCTGTTTCTGTGCATATTATTATTATTATTTAATGGGACAGGGGTGAGAGTGTTCAAGAGAACTGTCTGGGCTCCTACTATATTTCTCCAGGACAGGCACCCACTGGTCTTTGAAGGATCATGGAGGAATCTCCAAACAATGTAATATTAAAAGAGTCAAGTCAAGTCAAGTTTATTTATATAGCACCTTTAACACAACAACAGTTGACCAAAGTGCTGTACATAAATTTAGAAACAAAAGAACCAAATTATTGTTGTTACATGTCAAAACATATAACAACATTTCAAAATTTGAGAACACCCATCCAAAGGAGATAAGTGTTCTGTGGCCATGCTGCCGACACAGGCGCTGCCATTAGAGGAGTGATCACATATGATGTACATGGGCAACAGGGGTCATTCAGAGGTCAGAGGCTGCCTTGGCACAGACATTTGATCTGACAAAAAGGCAGCACAGCGGTGGAGAGATTAGAACCATAGCTGGGTTTGTGTGGAGTTTGCATTTTGACCCACTCCAGAGTAGCTGAAGTGGACTTCACCCCACAGTTCAAATACATACAGGATAGGTCATGATGACTCTAAAACGGTCATGATGTAAGCTTGATAAACTGCTTGAAGTGAGGAGAACAGTGTTGAATGAATGCTCCCGTCCTCTAAGTCACACCTTGTGTTACTTAGAGGACGGTATCGCTGTGCTGTAGTAACAAGATTTTGATAAGGATCTCGGCAGCGCACCACTGATTACAAACGTTTCAGTCTTTCTAGAGAGCCATGAAGGTGATAAAATATGTTCTATCTAGTGATGCTGAGATGGCGTTTCCTGAAGCTTTCCATCCAGTTGGTGCATCATTTACATGTAAGGAAATGGGCTATATAAATAAATTAACATTGCTATGTTCAAAATATGGATTTATGTATTGCTAGTATATATGGACCCTGATGACCCCTCCTTCTTTAATATCTTCTTCACTCTCTGATCAGTCTGCAGACATTCGTCAGCAATTTTTGCCTCTGTGATGCTTGGTGTTCACATCACCCCACTCTAAGGGATTACACCTTCTTATCTAGGCTACTTGTTAGTTAGCAGCTCCAATCTGATGGATATCACAGACACTCAGATTCATCCTATCACTGTTTCTGTAACACAGACAGGGTCACACCTCCACTTAGGAGATTTAAAACATCACTACTTAAAGAACAAGATTTAATTAATCATTTCAAAAAGAAGTGAGCAATGTATTTAGAAAGTAATGACCTGCCAGGAACCATGTGCTCTTTGGGAAGCTGGGAAGGTAGTAATGTGGAGCAAGATAATATCTTACTGTTAGCATTTGAACCAAACATAAACTCATTAGAAGCGGCCTGTGCTGCCTCACCACACAACATATAATTAGCAACCTGAGAAAACTAAAACTGGAATTAAATGAAATAATTAAGAAGACACAATTCCTAATGCAAAGCCTGCATTTGGAGAACATGGCAATAAATCTGGAAAATTCCCTGCTGAACAGTTAAAGCTATATAAATAAATCCATCCTGTTAAAGCCTGGGAATATTTCTAATGATCCGCAATAAATAAATAAATAAATTCAAAACTTTTATGAAGCTTTATACACATCACAGATTACTCCATTTGATGCTGCCTTTAAAGAATTTCTTAACAACATTAATCTACCAAAATTAAATGGTGAACCGATCATGTCTGAATTATTATGAAGCCCTACAGCATCTTCCAAATAATAAAGCCCCAGGTCCAGATGCTTTTATCAGTGAAGTTTTATAAAGAATTTTGGCCCATGTTTTTTTCAGAATGGTGACTCAAGTTCAGACTGATCGCACACGATCTCCAGACATGAACTCTGCCACCATCAGCCTGCTTCTTAATCCAGGCTAAAAGCCTGCACTACCGCCCAGTCTCACTCATAAATGTAGACCTTAAAATAATCTGCAGCAGTGAAAGCACGCCGCCACTGGACTCTAGAGCGGTGGAGACGTGTTCTCTGGTGTGATGAGTCACGCTTCTCCGATGGGCGAGGCTGGGTTTGGTGGTTGCCAGGGGAACGGTACTTGTCTGACTGCAGTGTGTTAAGTGCACTGTTTGATAGATGGGATTATGGTGTGGGGGTGTTTTTCAGAAGTTGGGCTTGGCCCCTTAGTTCCAGTGAAAGGAACGCTTAATCCTTCAGCATACCAGGACATTTTGGATCCTTTCATGCTCCCAACTTTGTAGGGACAGTTTGGGGATGGCTCCTTCCTGTTCCAACATGACTGCACACCAGTGAACAAAGCAGCTCCATAAAGACATGGATGAGAGAGTTTGGTGTGGAAGAACTTGACTGGCCTGCACAGAGTCCTGACCTCAACCTGAGAGAACACCTTTGGGATGAATTAGAGCGGAGACTGTGAGTCAGGCCTTCTCTCCAACATCAGTGTCTGACCTCACAAATGTAAGAAGAACGATCAGAAATTCCAATAAACACCACATGGTGCATTTTAGGTTACTTAAGTAAATTAGATATGGAAGCAAATACATGACACACAGTTCTTACTACCTTGTGCATCACTAAGAAAAATATCCTCATGAATTGTAAACATAAAAAAAAAAACAGTTTGTATTTTAATCAGTATAGAAATGTATTTAAAGATCCTGCACACATTGTCTGCCTCTTCAACAAAACGATTTGGTCGGATGACCTGTGGCCCATCATGTGAGGTGGGTTGGCCCATGTTGGGATGTCCAGTGAGGGATTCTGGGATGTCCTCAGGCTCTTTTGGGGGTGGGGTTCAGGTGAGGAAGCAGCTATCACTCAGTTGTGGGTGAGGTTTGGGTGGGTTGGGGGAAGCTTGTCTAAAACCAATCTGTCTTGTCCATTTTTTTTCTCTTTTTTTGTCTTTCTCTTTATAACTTCTCATTTGCCCCTCCCCACCTCTCAGCTCTAGCATTGTTAAACTATAATAATAATTTAATTAATTAAAAGAAAAACACTATCAAGAAGAGCCAATAGAGAGTTTATAGAGCTCCTCTTGGCAAACCAGATGTGTTTGGTAAAAGAATGCAGACCATGATTCTGCTTGCAAACTATGCCTGACTGGATGGGTTTAAAAAAAAAAAAAAAAAGTAGTATGAATTATAGTTACAGAGTGGTCATCAATGTTGGCACTAGAGCGTATGAATTGAGTTTAATTTTTGTGTTTCCTACAGAGAGGCAGAGACACACTTAGGGATCACTTTTCCATCATCCATCTGTCTGTCTGTATCTCAGTAACCGTGCAACATATTGACTTGGAGGATAGATACCTACACAAGAGCACAACTGCACAGCACTTTATTCCACTTTATCATTTGAACCTTTGTTTCTGCAGGAGGAGATCCGGTGAAAGCAAACATCAGGCAGGAGGTCATTCTGCCGTGCCACCTGGAGCCTCCATTCAACTTGTCGACTCTGACGGTGGAGTGGAAGCGCAACAACACATTTGTGCACGTCTATCGAAGCAGCAAAGAGTCAGCAACTAGTCAAGACAGTCAGTTTAAAGGCAGAATGTCTCTCCTCCCTGAAGAAATGGAGAAAGGCAACATTTCCTTATTACTGAGAAATGTGAGCAAAGCAGATGAAGGCCTGTACATCTGCAATGTTCCTGGACTGCACAGCCAAGTTAGAAAGGGGAACGTCACTCTAATAGTTGGTGAGTACAGCTGATGTGGTGCATCTTCAAAATAAATATTTTTATATTTGTCTGCACTTTCACAAAATCTATCAATGTTTTTGAACAGAGGCAGCAGGAAGTGACACAAAACAGACTGATGGACCAAGTAAGTAAATCATTTTCTGTTTGATTTATGAGAGCTCACCAGCACGGTTAGTTTCATTGTGAAGTTATCATCTATGTCAAGATGATTTCATGGAACATAATAAATGATTAAGTTCTGTTTTTACTGTTCTCTGTGATGTATGTGCAAATGTGATGAAAATAAAAAGCTGAAAGAAAATTAAGGAGGAGTTGTGAGTGGACAGCTTGGTTGGATAGGAGGGTGTTTGTGTCATCATCATGTTTTCTTCTTGTTAATTCAAACACTTAATCCAGAATTCCTCAAATGACTTTTGAGTTCAGGTTTTAGACGCCTGAGCAGGAAAGCAGCTGTGGAAAGTGGAGGATGAGTGTTGTTTTGGAAGCTTGTGATTAAAAAAAGTTCTGACATCTTGTTTTTTTTTGTTTGTTTGTTTTGTGTGTGTTTGGGCTTTTTCAGCAGACAATAATAATACTAAAACTATTGTTATTTCCGGTGTCATTGGTGGCATTTGTGGCATTGTTGGCACTACCTTATGGAACTGTATGAAAAAAAGTAAGTCACAAATTTTTCCTTCTTCAAATTTTACTAATCAAATAAGAAGCCAAACACTCATGTGTCTGCTGAGATATTCATTCCTCCTATACAGTACATACTGAACTTGAAACAATGGTAAATGGACCAGTTCTTATATAGTGCTTTTTTACTCTATACAACACGTTTACATTCACCCATTCACACAAGCAACCACTTCCATGTGCAGCTAAGCTAAGTGCTTACTGTCTACCATTCACACACATTCATACTCTGACAATTATTTCTCTTTTCACTCTACTTTGCCTTCAATATCAGATATTTCTTCTTTTCCACAAGTTAAGCTAAAAGGTAAATTTTTATGTATGCTTAAGCAGGCGTTGACCAAAGTGCACAAACAATATAAAATTTACATTTTTTTCTGTTTTGCAGAAAGACAAACTGGAGAACAGAACAATCAGCCGAACAACCAAAATCCAACACCGCTTCTGCCACAGCAAAACCCTAACGACTAGTCCTTCAACCCTGTGTGGACTAAACCCTCATTTATGTTTCTGTTTTGAGTAGCTTGGTGAATTAGTCTCAACCATGTAGTTTTTGTGTTTTGTGTATAGGCCTACATCCACACTACATTCAGCAGTTTCCATCAAGACGAGCACTCCAGGTCAGAGACTCTCTCGGTCCATAAGACCACACCTGAAAAAACTTGAAGAACTACTTGAAACTTATTCTGGACATCAGGAGAGTTTCAGCATGATGAAATGAAGAATTTATTTTAACTACATAACAGCCGCTGGCACAGAGCACAAGGTCAGGAACATCTGTATTGGTTGTCCATCTGTTTTCTTCAGACCACACAGTGACTGTTTCTATCTGTCCAGACTTTTTAAACTATATAGAGGATCAGGAGCACCTCAAAATTCTTTATGGTATATCATGAATTTAATTACAACATATAAACTTTATGATGAAAACATTTTAACTTTGAGCTCATGATAGTCACTACATTATGCTCCTGGTTGTCTCTCTCTGTATGAACATCACATTATCATAGAAGCTCTGAGTAAATTTCTTCAAAATTACCTGATTTACTTTTCTGGATAGCTTGTTAAGCTCTCTCTTAATAAACCATATGCTAATTATGTAATTATTTCAGACAAATATCAAATGAAATGGTGAATTATTGACATTTTAAATGCAAAATGTTAAAGCTCAAATCTGGACAGATGTGTCTGTAAGCTGAAACTTGGTGGGAATCGTGTCCGACCTGATGCTTCTGGAATCTGTACTGAAATCTTTCATCATGTGAATGTTTTACAGAATTGGTGACTACAAAACAAACTCAGGGCTTTTCTTATGCATTCTTTTATCAATGCAGCTATTAAGACTGTGTCTGTGTGTTCTATACCACATCTTAGAGACACCCTTAGGCCTTGCTCTCTGTTAGATTTGAAAATGTGATGTGCAATTTTAGAAACTGTAAAATAACATGAAGACTTGGTTGCCTCAAACAGCCTTTGGACTGATTTCTATGTGAAGGACTTGGGAGATTGCTCCTAAAAGTCTTGTTTTAATGCCTTTCTCAAGACTCTTAGCAATGATTAACATTAGCAAATCTTATAAATACAGCTAACGTCTACATTCAACAAATGACTGATTCCTACGTAGCACAACACGACCTCCACATTAGTACAGCAGAATAAACACTAGTGTTGCTTCAAATAGTATTTTTCTAGTGATGTTAATGAGCCATGGTGCTGCCACATTGGGAATCAAGGCATTTGAGTGCAGTTCTCTAAATGGTCACAGGTGCCATTAATATGATTTTCTGAGGGTTTGCAGAGCTGCTTCCATCTGCCAACAGACCTTCATCAGCATCAAGCTTGAAGCTTCGCGAAAACAGCATTTAATGTCTGTCTATGCATGAGAATGGTTTTGTTACTTGTATTTATACTTCTCTATTTTGTGTGTGACCAGTGGACCTGAGACAGTAGTTGCTTTAATAGAGTGAATCATCTGTGGAAAAGACTTTAAAGCAGTTAGCTGGTTTTTCTTTCTTGTACCACATGTACAAAATATACCATTTTAAGAAAACTGCTAGTTCATTTGAATTTGGGTCCATGAGGACTTAATATCCCTACCCTCCCTGAAGTGAAGTTCTACTAGAGATGAACCCAGGCCTCTCCCAGACGCTACCTGCATACCTTAAGTATCACTGTACTTGTTCTGTTGGACCTCAGTGCAGCTTTTGATACTGTTGACCATAATATGTTATTACAGAGATTAGAGCATGCCATAGGCATTAAAGGTACTGCGGTGCAGTGGTTTGAATCATATTTATCAAATAGAATCCAATTTGTTCATGTAAATGGGGAGTCTTCTTCATGCAGTTCCACAGGGTTCTGTGCTAGGACCAATTTTATTCACACTATACGTGCTTCCCTTAGGCTGTATTTTTAGAAATACAGTCAGGGTCTGGGGCTGGTGGCCCAGTGTTTTGAGTTTCTTTTGTGTAGCTCTCTTTTGTTGTATTTTTCAGGGTGTGTTTCTAATAGTTTAGTTTCGCAGTTTGTTGTTTGAGTGTGCTGTTTGGTTTCCCTTCTCATTGTTTTTGTGTTATATTCCGCTTGTCAAGTTTTTTGGTGTTAGGTCTACGTCTGTTATGTTTAGTCGCTTCCTGTTTTATTTTGGCAGTCCAGTGTTCCCTATGATTTGTGTTATGTTTTGCTTCCTGTGTTATTAGCCTTATTCATTTCACCTGTTGTGCTCAGCTGTTTCCACTCCCCCTCGTTCCATCTGTGTATTTAAGTCTCAGTGTTGTTTAGATCAGGGTTTGGGTCCCTGTCAGTTTTTCGTCTGTGTTTTGTTTTCTAGTTTCAAGTTTGCTGTTTTTGTGTTCATTGAATACATTATGAATAAATCTTCACTCTAACCCTGCTATCGCTGTGTCCTGCATTGGGGTCCTCCCTGCCTTGCCTGCACCAGCCGTGACAGCATCAGTTTTCATTATTATGCAGATGATACCCAGCTTTATCTATCATGAAGCCAGATGACACACATCAATTAAACTAAAGGATTAAAGACATAAATACATGAATGACCAAATTTCCTGCTTCTGAAGTTAGATGAAATTATTGGGCTCAGCCCTACAAATCTTAGAAACATGCTGTCTAACCATTTGAAAATATATCTGTAAGTACTTATGTTTGTTATCAGTAAAAACCCTTTTGTTGATAATATATTGTATTGATTTTTAGAAGTGTTAAGTAGATTATATTATTACTGTTTTTATGTTATTAAAAAATATTAAAATGTAGGTAATGAAAAGTAATAGTAAGACTGACATTGTGCAGTAGAGTGGTGCAAATTACATTAATAAATATACGTACACTACAAATCTGAAAGACAGTTGCACAGATATAATACAGAAGTATGTATTATATAGTTTGATAAAGTACAGCAGGAACATTGTTTAACAGCAGCAGAGTTTATCTTTCATTCTTGTTCCATGCTAACTTTAGCTAACATTCCTGTCCCAAGCAGGTCTTGAACCAGTGACTTTCGGCCTTGCGCGCCTCCCGGGTGCCGTTGTTCTCTGTTCCATTTGTTCCATTTGCTCCATGTGCTCCATTTGCTCCTGTGACACTACCTGCGCGACACCGGTAGAAGGCGCTGCGCGACACCGGCAGAAAGCTCAGAGCTTCGGACAGACCGTAAGTACAGATTCATTCAATTTTTCTTTCTTTCCTTTATTTTAATGGAAAAACTGAGAAAACCGCTCACAAATCTATTATTTCAGACTCGCAGGAGGTTCTCTGAGCTAACCGAGCTGTTTGTTTACTCTGACTTTATTTGTTGCTTTACGATGTTTAGCTAATGTAGCGGCTGGGATTTAACGTCCGCACACAGTCACTTATTAATATTACTGCGATTTATCAAACACACTGTCAGTGAGTGTGGTATAGTTCATACGTTTAAACTGTATATATTCACTTGTTGTTACACGGCCAAACTCCATCACGTCTGTAGCTGCTTAGAACTTGTTTATACTTGACTAAAAAATGACTGAAATGATAAATGCATGATGTGAGCATGATTCTCACTCACTGTGTTTTCTCCTATCAATTTCACCAGCTTTTAACCGAATAAGTGAGTTTTCTTTCAAAAACAGTTTCAGCAGCTTTTAAATGAAAAAGTGAGTTTGAATTTTCACTGTAATCACTCCATTTAATCTCTCACACACTCAGCAGCTTTCTGACTTATCTCGAAGCGCTCTTGCAGTCACACTTTTGTCTTCTCTTTAGATGGAGCATCCTAAATTTAGGAGGACCCCCTCAGCAAGGAGGCTACAGGGCAAAGGGTCCGGAGGAGGTGGGTGCAGAGGCCTGTGCCCACGTTGCCTCAGAGGGTGGCGATGCCAGCAACGCCACCCTCACGCTGAGCCGGTGGAAGGTTCAGTTTGGCCGTTACCAGGGTCAGACCTTCCACTGGCTGATGGAGAACGACGTGGGCTACGCTGTCAACCTGGTTGCCTCCCACCAGAAGGAGCGAGAGAGGACAGGTTCTCAGTCCCCACTCATGGCCAACAAGGTGGGCTCTGTCAGCCAGATTCATTCATACTCAACAGTCTGATGACAGCTTTAACACTTCTGTGTGTGCTCGTAGGACGCCTTCACCCGCTACGCCTCAGCGTACCCTGACTTTGTGGAGGCGGTCAGGTTCCACCGTGCGTTTGAGGAGGCGCGTGCGAAGTCCCTCCAGCCTGGTCAGGAGGGACAGGCTCTTGTTGGCTTTGGGGACTTCAAATTTGAGACCCTGCAGGGCCTGTATGAGTCTCAGGAGCCCAAGAAGAAACGGTATGTTGTAGCTGAGATAAAATTATTTCCATATTAACATCTAAGTCAGCTTCTTCCTGAATAACCTCAGTTATAAGTTTTAAGTTTGCCTCATCTCTGCAGGTTTGTCAACTACCTGCGAAGGACGGCACCAGCTCCTGGGTCACAGATGGAGAACGCCGTCCGTTATGTCAAGAAGAGAGACCGACAGAGAGCGAGTGCTGCTACAGCCGCCACCAGCAGCAGCAGCAGCAGCAGCAGCACAGCCTCTGTCTCAGCTGCAAAGATGGGGCCCAAAAGCACTTCACAGTACGCATTTCATTTAGTGTTTGTCTGCCTTTGATCACCTGAACATATTTGAAGAAGAAATGCTCATGTTGTGTCCTGTTTCAGGTTTGCAGGCTCTGTTTCCGGGCGACGTTCTCTGTCTGTGGTGGAAACGCAGGCAAAAGTTAAGAAACTGGCGGCCCCTAAACCTGCGTTTCCAGGTAAGCTGAAGTTCTGCTTCACTAAAACACAAAACTGCTGTTTGCTTTTTTTCTTCAAACCTCATTTTTTGTGTGTTCTTGTTCTAGCTTCCTTCACACCAGCTCTTCCCACCAGGACATCTAAAGAACCTACAAATGAAGAGCTGGTTCAGGCAGCAGTTCACACTGAGGAGTGTAAGTAACTGAACTTTTATCCATGTCACATTTTTATAACAGAAAGACTTGCATTCATGTTCTCTGCTGTTTTTATTCTTTCTTTCTTATATTTTGATGCAAACACAGAAGAGGGGAAAGCAGATGAAGGTCTGTGTTTCATTAAATACTCGGTGGGTTTCCTCTCTGCTCACTAACTGAGCTGCTGCCATTCAGCTTTGACATCACAGCTAATCAGAGCACCCTCAGATAATTAATCTCATTATTTAAACACGTGGCTTCTCCTCCACCTTCCTGCATTCCTCCATCAACAAGTGCAGTCCTCCACCTTCATCTGAACACTTTCCACTCCGTCCTCCCCTGGCCCCTGTGTCTCTCTGCTCTCCTGCTTCTACTCTGTCTTTACTTTAAAAATCAAACTCTTCGTGAACTAAATCATCTGTTTCTCTTTCATTCAGCAGCCTCTGACGTACAGGCACCTCGCTCACAGCACCTGCATCCACCTCCTACCACTTCATCACAGGAGGAGCCAACAGATGAGGAGCTGCTGGAGGCCTCACAGGAGCTGGATCCAAGTGTGGACACAACAGCTCCTGCTGCTCCTCCCCATGAGGCTCCCCCTCCATCTCTGGCGATGCGATGTTATCGGGGTGGAGTACCTGTACCAGCAAACAGGCGTCGTGCTTGAGGATGTCAGCCTGGACCCTGACACTCCGGATGAGGCTGCTGCCGTTGACACCCTCATGGAGGTGGATGAGGGGATCGAGGAGGACGTCGGGGACCCCACCATCTTTAAACCTGATCCACCCCCGACCACCAGCACAGTGGCAGCAGCTCAGTCAGCTGATCCAGCTGAAGCACCCAAGTCTGAGCCATCTACTCCAGCTGCCCCCCATCAACATGCCCCTCCTGAGGCCCCTGAGGTCCAGGCTCCTGCTCCTCAGCACTCCTCAGACTCTAAGGTAACACTCTGTGCTACACACATTGCTAATGAGGATGTCACTGTGTAAACTGTCCTATTTTATGCTGCTTTCCTCTTCACCCTCCTTTTGTGTCTTATATTACTCTCAGGATGAGGTCCATGGTCCTGAAGGTCAGCCCGGGTATCAGAGGTATAAGAACTGACATTAAACTATTTTGTCTCTATGTTAAAGTTTATCGTAGGATGCAGATCAGGAGTCTAAAGGCAGCTTATGTTGATTTTTCAGGTTCTGCAGACGCCAGAAATCCTGCGAGAGGGCTGTGCAGGAGCAGGGACTTGGAATGGTTCCTGCTCCAGCTGCTGCTGACCAGCCTCTCCCAGCAGCTAAAGGGCTGTCCTTGGAGCAGGTGGGACAAGGACAGCCCTTTACTTCCGGCATCCCAGAGGAACAGCCTGGACCCTCCAGCAGGGGACTGCCACCTCCACCAGACCAGCCTCGACCCGTCACTGTCATTCTTCTATCTCTGCTGAGACCTCTGCTGCCCACCTCAGGCTCTGCCGCTCCCCCGGCTCCTCTTCTTGGACCACCGGGTGTTCCCTGCACTACCGCCTACAGGAAGAGGAAGGTGGCGGAGGCTCCTCCTGCTGCTGCTGCTGGGCAGGGCCCCCCCCAAGGACAGAAAGCCCGCTGGCTGTACGCCTGCAGCAAGTGTGGCCAGCCTAGAAGGCTCGACACTGGCCACACTCGCATTGCAGGTGTGTCCTACTGTGCGGCTGTCGGTGGGAAGACTGTGGAGGAGTGGAAGGAGGACATGAAACGGCGTGACCCCCCAAAGCCGTGAACATGTTCATTTTGTTCTGTATTCAAGTTATTTTACTAATGTTTTCTTTTAATTAAAGATGCATCTTTGTTGACACTTCTTTCCTTCATTGTTCTGCATGGAAAAACAACCTGACAAGGTGTTATTCCCCAGGTCTAAGACACTCTGTGAGGCCCGCAGAAAGTCCAGGCCTAATATGCAAACGTCCTGCACCGCCGCCACCCACACCTCCAAGTTCACTCCCAGGCCCCCCACCTGAATAGGGACCAGTCCTTTTCCCAACATCGGGGCTAACTCACCAGTCACTGTACGCAGTTTTACTGTAGTTGGTTCCAACTGGGTTCCTACCGGCACCACGTCAGGTCTCATCAAGGTCGCAGTGGAGCCAGTGTCGACCAGAGCTGTGCACGGAGCCCCTGCCAGGGTGATGGGGATGTGACAAAAATCCCCTGCACGCGTCCAGCCCACCACCCTCGCGGACTCTGTGCTGTCGTCTGCTTCTGGGGGGAGCTGAGCCCCGCACCCCCAGCTGTACCGTTGGGCTCTGTCCACCGGCGCCCCGGCGGATTGGGACACAGAAGAGGGGGCCTGCGCCGTCCCGCCTACGCAGGCCCTGAGGCGTTTCCCTGAACACCGGCACGGTCTGGGCATCGCACGCTGATGTGGCCCAGCTGTCCGCACGTCCAGCAAACAGGAGGGTCTCGGCGAGGACGAGCACCGCGGCGTGAAGATTGTAGAGACACGCCTCGAACCAGTTCGGTCAATTCGGCCGCCCAAGCTGGCACCCCCTGGCCCGGGGCCTCCGGCACCGCAGCCCTCACCACCGGGTCATACTCGCTATGGTCGCACCCCGCAGAAGCCACCACGGCCTCCCTCTCCAAGGCCATCTCCAGGGCCTCGTGCAGATTGCGGGGGTGGGAAAGTTGAGTCTGGATGCGCAGCTCACCAGGGATAATGGCGCGGATGAACTGGTCTCTGGCCAGCTCGTTCTGCACGTCGATGGGCATGTGGGCATATGCTTTCTTCGCTAGCATCTCAATGTCATTAGCCAAAGCGCGAAGCGGCTCACCCGGTTGTCTCTGTCTACTCGTCAGTTCGGACCGCAGGACAGCAGGCTGGCCACACTGCCCAAACCGCCGCTGCAGAGCACCAACCGGAGCCCTGTAGTCACCCCTCTCCGCTGGGCTAAGCAGCAGCAGGCATGCCAAAGCGTCGTCAGTGAGGCACAAGGCTAGCTGGAGTGCTTTAGTGTCTGTGGACCAGGCCGCAGCATGCGCTAACAGTTCAAATTGAGCATGGAAGGCCTCCCAGTCAGCCTTACCGGAGTACTTGGGGGTTTTCACATTTGCCTGGCAGGGCCGGGCGCCACTATCGCCAAGCACGGGCCCCGCGCTGTTCGGGGCGGGCGTCTCCGCGCCCGCGTATATTCCTGCAGTCAACGGGCTAAAGCCAGCGGCGGCCGCCAGGCCTCTGGCAGTCCGTCTGAGGCGGGCCAAACGCTCTCCGGCACTGTCCGCTCCCTCAGGACCCAGCGTGCCCCCAAAGTCACTGTCCATAGCCTCTCTCTTGATCTTCGGGCGGGCCCCGGCCACATCTCGCTGCGCTGCCATAGTTAGCTGTCGACTGTCAACTGAGGTAGCCGAAGCAGGGCTAGCCGACGGTTAGCAGTTTGACTTCTGACACCAATGTAACGTTGTAAACACACTTCCACAGTCGGCGATATTCACAACAAAGGTCGTCTTTATTAGCAGAAAAACGGCTGCTGTAGGCCACAGCCACGCCAACCACAACAACAACAGCGGAACAGCAACACACACACACAGGCAAGCTCTCGGTCTTTTTCTCTCTCTCCATGCTGCCTTCACGAACCTCCCGAACAGTCCGAAATCCCACAACATCAACACGCTCTCTAACTAAGAGAATCACTACAATATTGTGTTCCCCCTTCATGACATGGGAACAAATTAATTTACCAGCAAGTCTTTCACATTGTCATTTTACCGAGAAATCGATCAGAAGCGCCGTGAAGACAGTCGGATCCGCCTCTCTGGCTGCGCTCTCCCGACACAGGGGGGAACAGATTTTCACGGGGGGATCAGAATTTCGCCCAACACCGGAAAAACAACTGGGCCTCAGTTGGGCTCAGTGTTGACAACTTAGCGAGGTTTTTTTTTCCCCATAAAGCGTCTAGCGACAGTGAAATCCTCCGCTGTCGCCGTGTATTCTGTACATAAAGCTTTCTAGTAACAAATGCTTGGATTTATTTTTTGCAGTTAAAGTTGAAAGGATTAGATTACAAAACTGAGGACAAAAGGTCTGATTTCATGTTTTCATCAAGTCCATAAAACATTATTTTTACATGAACTATATAGTAAATCTAAATTTGTAACTAATCTTCAAATGGGTGAACAATCATTAAATGTTAATGCTTAATAGAAATAATTTTCACGACTACAAGGAAATCAGTAGAAATTTATCAAAATGATTATATTCTCTGCTTTCACTGAAAGAACAACAAAACAACTCTGTGTAGCACCATACTGGCGATCGTCAGTACGACTGCATAACCACTCCTGGTTGAACCACATAACCAGCTGGACCTGGTTGTGCAGGAATCATCATAACTGGTGGCTGGACAACTGGAATAGGCTGCATGTGGACAACAGGGCTATTCTGTACGTTGATAACAGGTGGAGTTTTCTTACGATGCTTTAACTCACGATGCATCTGACACCAGGAGCACCACTCACAGAAACAGGAAACTGCAATGTCCCTACAGAGAGACCCCTGCAGAAAAACAAGACAAACATTACAGCTGTGGCATATTCAGGTGGCAGAGCAGGTCATCTGCTAATCAGAAGTTAGATCAATCCCTGGCTCCTCTAGTCTGCATATCAAAGATTCTGAGCATGTGTCTGTGCATGCTAAACAAAAAGCATTTAGGCATAGATGAAAATGCTGTATGAATGTATGAGATTGGGTGAATGAGACCTATCATTCCTACTTAAGCTGAACTGTGAGTACTCCACATGAGTAGGAAGGTGCTATATAACCACTAGCCTTTTTACTTTTTGTTTTTCCACTTCAAGTATGTCCTCGTCTCATGCCTTTTTTTTTTAATGGCAGCCGTTACAGACAAGACTGCAGGAGGAACACAAACAGGTATCCCAATGGCTGCTAATACACCAGTACCAAGTATATCACATAAGGGGAGACATCCATTTTCTCCAAAGCTTTCTGAAACAGAGCAGGCAAGGCAGGGACAGCACCAGAAACCATAGCAGCCTGAAAAACACAGAAATACAGCAAGAATATTGTACTGACTAGCAAAAGACTACAAATGAGAAAAATTGCCTTTAACCCTGAAAATACAAATTTAATTTGTATGTGAATCAATTTCATTTTCTTCTTACAAGTACGTGCATCCTCAAAGCAGTCAAAGAGACCGCTGTCCCAGTCTGTCAAAGGCATTATTGCCATTGTATGTTGAACTTCAACCACAGACACTGAAATATCACTCTGTAAAAGAGAAGCAGAACAAGTAGAAGAATGAAAACTGAAGTAAAACCTTCTGCTGTGCAGTACATCCACATCTCTGCTAGATGAGCTACCTTGTTCATGAGTACTTCAGACATTTGATATACAGGTGCTGGTCATAAAATTAGAATATCCAGACTCTGGGACCTTGATTTCCAAAGGAAATGCAAAATTGACTTTGATCAGAGAACATAACTTTGGAGCACTCAGCAGCAGTCCAGTCCTTTTTGTCTTTAGCCCAGGCGAGACACTTCTGACGCCGTCTCTTGTTCAAGAGTGGCTCGACACAAGGACTGCGACAGCTGAAACCCACGTCTGCATACGTCTGTGTGTGGTGGTTCTTGAAGCACTGACTCCAGCTGCAGTCCACTCTTTGTGAATCTCCCCCACATTTCTGAATGGGTTTTGTTTCACATTCCTCTCCAGGGTGCAGTTATCCCTATTCCTTGTACACTTTTTTCTACATCTTTTCCTTCCCTTTGCCTCTCTATTAATGTGCTTGGACACAGAGCTCTGTGAACAGCCAGCCTCTTTAGCAATGACCTTTAGTGTCTTGCTCTCCTTGTGCAAGGTGTCAAAGGTCATCTTTTGGACAACTATCAAGTCAGCAGTCTTCCCCATGATTGTGTAGCCTACAGAACTAGACTGAGAGACCATTTAAAGGCCTTTGCAGGTGTTTGGAGTTAATTAGCTGATGAGAGTGTGGCAGCAGGTGTCTTCAATATTGAACCTTTTCACAATATTCAAATTTTCTGAGATACTGAATTTGGGGTTTTCATTAATTGTCAGTTATAATCACCAAAATTAAAAGAAATAAACATTTGAAATATATCAGTCTGTGTGTAATGAATGAATATAATATACAAGTTTCACTTTGTGAATGGAATTACTGAAATAAATCAACTTTTTCATGATCTAATTTTATGACCAGCACTGTACTAGTAGGAATGACACTGTCTGTATTTGCGTGTAAAAACCACTTACTGTATAAGAACAGCTCTAGTAGAGTGTTTTCCCTCAGAATAAAAAAAAAAAAAAGCTGTATTTCTTTAACCTTAATATTCTGATTTACTTAGTTTAATTCTGAAAAATTTCTTTGATGAGGAATAGCATTTTTTTTCAGGGTGGAATAAACACAAAGAATGCTGCAGAATTTCAAACTATAGGCTCAGAGAAATGCAATCAAAAGTGCACGCTAAGAACAAATATCAAACATCCCACATAAGTAACTATTGTTATGGCTGCGTTCTATCTACCTACCCACCCACCCAGGGCGTCTCCTGTTTGGAGATTGTTTTGTGTCGTGGCTCACAAATTTCTCTTGTAAATAAGCATTGTTTATTTTATCGATTTTTGGGTTTTTTTTGTTTTTTTTTGTTTGTTTGTTTTGTTTGTTTTCTTGATTTTATTTTCTGATCGTATGTTGCTCCCTTGTCCCCCAGGCCCACAAGACGTAACAACTATATTGTAAGTATACTGTAGAGAAAAAAATGTTTTCCTAACACATCCAAGTGACTTTAAAACAACCACAATCCATGGTTGACATGTCTCCAGAAAGGATGGTTTGTTGAATCTGAACTACCAGTACACTAATACATGGGTAAACAACTCTCTCCTGAATAGGATACACAAACTGGTTTGGTGGTAAAAGTCTGTTACAGTTCAATTCAAACTGTCATCTACAACAGACAGCTTGCAATCTGGAGCCCTGGATGTGGTTTGCCTTTGGTAATAAAAAACAAAACAATAATAATATGTACACTCCCCTTCAAAAGTAGTGGAACACTGAGGCCAATCCCATCTTTTTTGAGCTAGACTAAAAACATTTCAGTTTGACATTTGGATACATATGGATCTGATACACAGTTCAGAAGATGGCATCTTTTGTCTAAACCCACCCATTTTTCCTTGGTAGCAAAAGAATTGGAACATGTGACTGACAGGTGTGGTTTGTTGCCCAGTTGTGTCCTGTAGCACTGATTACTTAAACAGTAAAAAGTGCCGAATCTTTACGTCAGTGTCAGATTTGATTTTTGCCAGTGTAGATTATTATGTGTAGATTATATTACTGTTCATACTGAACATCTACTCCTCCTATAATGTGCAATATTCATTCACCAAAATGCAATACTCACCCATCTTCACCTTTATTTGTATATACTTTATTAGATTTTTTTAATACATTCTATTTTCATTTATATTTAGACCTGCACAGGTGAGCTGACAGTGTGTCACTGCGTCACACGGCAGGAAACGCTGAGCAGCAAAGTCCTGAAGACTTGTCTTTAGGTCCACAACAGAGACAGTGAACTTTATAAAAGACAAAGGTTTAAATCACAGACAGTCAGCCTTTCTCTGTGACATAATGAAGCATTTTAATGTGTTAAACCTATTATTGTTTCCTGACATGTAATTTTGTCTACCTCCTCAGGCGGCTGAGAGACTTCAAGCTCCCACTCAAGGTGCTCAGGAACTTTTACACCTGCACCATCGAGAGCATCATGCGTGGGAGCATCACCACCTGGATGGGAAACTGCACCAAGCAGGACTTCATGGCCCTAAAAAGGGTGGTTCGTTCAGCTGAACGGACCATCAGAACCACCCTCCCCAACCTGCAGGACATTTACACCAAGCAGTGCAGGCTGAGGGCCATGAAGATCCTAAAACAGCCCAGCCACCCCGGACACTCTCTCTTCTCCCTGCTCCCATCAGGCCGGCGTTACCGCTGCCTGAGGACTAAGACTGAAAGGTTGAAGAAGAGTTTTTACCCACAAGCCATCCGTCTGCTCAACTCTGAGCCCTAACTGGACCATTATTGCACAATGTAAATATTATAATATTCTATAATTCCATGTGTATAGTGTATAGTATATAGTGTGAATTACTTTTTATTCTCCTTATTTATATATGTGTAGGTATATATGGCTGCAGGTACAAAATACATTTCACTGTGCATTGTACTGTGTATAATTGCGCATGTGACAAATAAACACTATCTTATGTAATTTGGAACTAATATCTGTAAGACAGGTTGGGCACCACATGTATAAATTTATAATAACTATTTGAAGAAATATTTTTTCCATAGAGAATTGATTTTAATTATATATTGACTCATCTTTTCTACAATTCATCCCACATATTCCTCATTTTCCAGGTAATTCTTTCTATAAATTGTATTTCTTATACTTTTACTTAAATTGAGAGTTTAGTTTTCTCACCCTTTTGTTTTTTAGATGAATTGCTTGTAGAAAACTGGAAGGTCTTACCTGGTCTTGCTGGACACCCTCAGTGCACCTGTGGCACTGAATAAATGAAAGGATGCACCCTGGATTAGGAGTGGCATAGAGTTGCCACTGGCTCGAGACAAAAAATGCTGCAAAACCTGAAACAATAAGAACAGAGAAAGGAAATGAAAAGCACATGCTGCGAATATCTGTTATGTTTTTAATTATATTATATAATTTTAAATTATAGTTTTGATTGCATCTGAGTAAATTTTAAACATACAAGGAAATACACTACATCTCATGTTAAAAATAAGTTAGTAAAATGCATTTATATAGCACCTTTCTTGATAAAGATTACAAAGTGTTTCACAACAATCAAAGGGAAAACAGTAACACATACAAACCATTAGTTAAAAGCAAGCCTGCACAAAGGCTTGAGCTCTTTAAAAAAATTCAGTAAAGTCTGCAGATGCAGATAAAGGTAGTGCATTCCAAGTTCAAGTTTAGGAGCTGCAACCTTGAATGCACATAGTCTCCTTTAGGTTTCAGTTTAAAGCGAGGAACCACCAACAGATTTTAGTCAGAAGACCTCAGTGGTCTGTGAGTTAAGTTAGAGTGTAAGGACTCCCTAATGTATGCAGACATTTGACTGCGCAGAGCTCTGAAAGTGATCACCAAGATCTTAAACTGAAGTCTGAACTTTACAGGGGATCAAAGATGAGGCAAACAAGAGGCTGCATTAACAAGATGCAAAAAAAGGAGCACCATAATGAGTCATATAAGTGCAGATGTTCAGCAGAGTCTGCCAAACATACACCCAAAGAACAGCAAGATCATCGTAGGCTGGTAAGCATGCCAGCATCTAAATGAAAGCAAAAACAACAGGCGATCTGCCAGCAGTGACGGCAAAGCCAAACACAGGCACCATCCTCCTCCTCCCAAAAACATATATAAGCAACATAAAAGTAAAAATGTATTAAAAAAAACAAAAAAAACAGACGTTTTTGTTTATCATCTTCATCATGTTTATCTTTTATCTGAAGAATCCTCGAAGTTTCAGTCTGTGGCTTTATAAGTGTGTAAGCTGTAGCTGTAAAGCTAATATAATTACAGTTCATTACAGTAAGCTGTGATAAACTGTAATGAACAGCCTCTCTCTCAGCTCTATCACACACACACACACACACACACACACACACACACACACACACACACACACACACACACACACACACACACACACACACACAGACAGTAATATAGGAAATTGATATTAATGATGATCAGTGGTGGCCAAAGTACTGACATTCTGTACTTAAGTAGAAGTACAAGTACTTGTGTTAAAAACTACTCTGGTAAAAGTTGAAGTACTGGTTCAACTTCTGTACTCAAGTAAAAGTAAAAAAGTACAGGCTCTGAAATCTACTCAAAGTAAGAAAGTGAAAGTAGCTCCTTGGAGGACGTTTCTACCTCTTTCTTACATCTTCCTCCATCTGAGTGAAGTTATTGCTCATTCTTTGCTCTCCCTTAAAATACAGCAGCTGTTCTTTTAGCTAGCAGACACACTGTGTGACAAACTGCACACACTTTCTTTGTCCTTTACGTTTTCTGTCGTTTATTTTCCTCACCGTTCCAGCGTGCAGCCTCTATGTAAAGCGCAACTTCCTCTGGCTCTTTCCGGTCTCCGAGCGAGCGTTGCAGGAGCCTCTCCCTCTACCGTGTGGGGTGTCTGTTCCCTCCTTCCCACCCTGTTGTTGCGACTTCCAAGAAAAAAACCACTCGCAATCAAAAGCCGGTGTTGTGCCAAAAAGTGATCGTCTGCCAAAAACTGATTGCCAGAAAATGATTGCCCATATTTAAACTGTTGTAAATGACTTGCTGACTTATAATCTGTGAAAAATATTATAATGTATGTGCAATAATAAACATACTTGAATAACAGGTCATTTCTTCATTTTATATCTAAGCCCTTCATAAATCCTATTGAGTACACTCTATTCACCAATATAAGCAAAGACATTACACATAAAAGCACATAGAAACATCAAAAATCACTTTCTGGCAGACGATCACTTTTTGTTGTTAGCAATTTCTATGTGAGTTTTGCGAACCTGCTAGAGGAAGGATAAAGCACTCTGGGACACGTTGAATGGATAATGTGAAAATCCTCTGGTTTTATATACAACAAGACTCTCTTGTATGTGGTTGCAATTTTAGTGACATTTAAAAGCAGTTGGCATTCAGGAGCCCCGACGCTCCAGCAGGTCATTAAAATTAAATTTTTCCACAATTTCTACTTTTCATTTAAAGTTGTTGTTGCTATGAAAGGAGGGCGGTTATAGTAATAGAAACACAAACAGTAAAATAAGGCAGTGATAAAATAGCTGTTCAGTAAAACAACCTTTGTTAAAACAGTTAGCCTAATATGTGTAATAACTATGTACTCAATGAAACAATTTTATAAACTAAAACAAAAAGTCTCAGCTTCTCGTTTATTCGCAGTCATTTTAATTTCATCTGCACTTTTTTCTTCTTTCATTTCCATATTTCCATCCATCTTCTACTGTGCTTCCTTAGAACAGACTGCATTCTGTATACTAAAGAAAACGGTTCAATTATATTAACTTTGATCATTTTTTAACTGTCTTTTCTCCATTTGTGAAAAAAAAAGTCCCAACATTAAAATGTTAGTTTCATCAAACAGAGCAAAGATGCACTGGAGGCTTTCTCTGCTCATTCTAATGGGTAAGTCGATCATTTTAGCAGAAAATCTGCACATTTGAATCACTCCAGATTAGTGCAGTGTTTCTTTATCACTGCTCACAAAACTTGTCAAATAATAGTATTTAAAGTCAAATTCATATGCAGAGGTATGTGTGAGTAGTCTGTATGTGAACTCTGCCCTCCTGATATAATTTTATTAACAATATTCTTGCCATCAGTACATTTCTGAACAGAGTATATTTTTGTTTTTAGGTCTGTGTTCCTTGTTTTTATGCCAGCACTTTGAGTACTACTTTATTAAAGAGCCTCAAACATGGGACGAAGCTCAGAGCTACTGTAGAGAAAGATATACAGACCTGGCCACAGTGCCTGATATGACATATATGGAGAGACTCTACACAAATTGTACAGGGAATGAAAGAAAAGCCTGGATTGGGCTGTACAGCATCTCAGGAAAAGAAAAGAGGAGGTGGCGCTGGTCTCTGCCAGGAGTGGAGTTCAATGATGAAGAGATAAAATGGATACAATGGAGAGACACAGAATCTGTAGTCACTTATCTTATGAACTGTGCAGTGATTGAAAGCCCTGGAGGGTTGACGAATGTTGGTTGTGGTGATAGTTTTGCTTTTATCTGCTATAATGGTGAGAATATGTGACAATAATTGTATTCATTTGCATATCATTCTGTCAAGCAAATTATTGATATATTCACATATGTGTAGCTCATCTCTAATGAATATGAAATGAAGAGATAACATTACTGCTAGTGTTTCATTGTTTGCTTTCCAGTTCACTTGAATGTCTGTCCTCACACATTTGTTCCTCTGCCTCTCATGTTAGAGCAGTGCAGACTGTTCGTTTCATTGATTTGCTGCACCATCATGTGGTTACAAACTGTATTAAACAAATGCATAAAGACATCCTGAGCATATTTCTATAATGTTGATAGCTTTAGTTCATTTTGGAAGGTTGTAAGCATTATTAAGATAATTAATTACCATAAATTTACAGGATATCAAATTATTTTTATTTTCTTGTTTTCAGTAAGAATAAAAATCATTTTCTGACATCCAGAATGAAAACATGTCCTCCAACTGTTTTTCTCCTTATTCCACAGAACAAGACAAATCACTCCATTTCATTGACACTCCTAAACCATCCTGGAGGGAGGCTCAGAGCTACTGCAGAGAACATCACACAGACCTGGCCAGTGGAGTGAAACAGTTAAATAATTCAGTCAGTAAATTTTCTGATAAACTACCATTGTGGATCGGCCTGTTCAGAGACACCTTGAGGTGGTCAGATGGGAGTAATTCTTCTTACAGACTCTGGGAAAGTGTTTATGAATTACCTGAAGAGACGAGTAAAACTGACAACAGCACCAGGAAATGTGCGATGACTGCATTAAACAAACCAGGAAAATGGAGCTCTGATGATTGTAACAAAACAAAACCTCTCTGCTGCTATGATGGTGAGATTTACAAAGATTCATCTTTGACATCTGCTTTCTGTCAGTATTCTTACTTAACGAATAAATGTGACTTTAGTTTAACACAGTAAATCAAGAAGATTTGAAAGAGGAAAAACGTAAAGCTTAAAATAATTTATAAATTTATATGTATGTACTGCATATGTATCTGTTCCATATAATTTTAATAACATGACTCATAATAAATCGAGCTACACAAAAATACTACTGTGCTCTGTAACAGGAACAGTAATTGGCACTAAACTGCCAGCACCAAGTGAGAGCACCAACCTGTGTTCAGCCATTGCAGATAAATTCATCCTGATCAATGAAACTAAAAACTGGGAGGAGGCCTTAAATCACTGCAGAACGTATCATCATGACCTGGTCTCCATCACAAACCTTGAAGAGCAGGAATTGGTGAAGGAGAAAGCCAAGAACGCCAACACATCCCACGTCTGGCTGGGACTGCGCTACAGCTGCACTCTTGGTCTGTGGCTGTGGGTCAGTGACTGGCTTGTCTGCTATGAGAACTGGGCCAATCAAACAATCACTGACCAGTGTGACAGGTCTGTAGCCATGGAGACAGGAGGAGAAAATAAGTGGTTCAAGAAAAATGATGAAGAGAAGTTTAATTTCATCTGTTCTTTAAAGTAGGCTTTAAAACCATGCTAACTTCCTGGCTATAGACCTTATATTTCTAGTAAATGTTGCAGTCACAACCTAAAGATACTGTTAAAAATATGTTTTTTCTTTGTCCAGGCTAGAAACAGATGACATAACAATAATGACATAACAATAATACTGTAACATCTCTTTGTGTTAATACTTCTTTTTAATTTGATTTCTTTGTATTCTGTTTTACATTTTTTACAGAATAAGAATCTATGTTATTCTGCGTTAAGGTCTGAATTACTTTATTTCTAATAAGATCGGGTCATGTCTTTTCTATTATAAGCATTTATATGCTTATAATAGCTAATGTTCAATAACTGTGTCAGACCCCAGAAAACCACATATTTGTAATTATTAATGTGTTGAATTATAAATAAAAACTTTATTTTTCCGTTTCTGTTTCTGTGTAACAATGTTCTCCTATTTTTCTCTGGGCTGAGTGAACATTTAACATTTCCATATGCAATATCTCTTTTAAGTAGAAAACAAAGACAGCTGATATGATAATCAAATTTGGATTAAAAATATTAAAATCTTAAAAATTTGCATTTTAGAGCAATAAAGGCATAGCTTACAGCCATAAAATGCTCTAAGGCTGGTAATAGATGTGAATCTGATTCTTTCAGTGTCTGTAAGAAACTTGTTGTATTGTACAGGATGTTTTTTCTCCAATATTAGACGTGAACTCGAATCAGCCTGAAAAGTTAACTGCTTTTATTTTCAATGATTCATGTTACCCAGTTCAGTCTTTTTGTGTATGAAATCAACAATAAAGGAAACTGTAGCTGTGAACATTATTTTTAAGGAGGAAAAGAATATATGAAAAACCAATTACATTATTTACAAAATTTGCATTCATAGATCCAGTTAAAACTTTATTTTATGTTTTCAGAAAGAAAGGGACCAATATATTAAGACAGTCACTGCAGCAAAAAACATGGAAGCTATTCAGACTGTGTAATTGTGCTCTCATTGTAGTGTTTTCCTTAAGTTATCATATAATTAAATAATAGTAAAATGCAACACTGTTGCAAATAAGCGATTAATGCTGCTTTTGGAGAGGCTCTGACCCAGTTAGCCATCACAATTTGGCCCTTTTCAAACTCCCTCAAATCCTTATGCTTGCCCATTTTCACTGTCATTCACTCACCTGTCAGTGTGTTATGCTTGTTGAACACATAACCTTGTCAGGGGCAGGTTATATTCCCCGTTTCAGTTAAAAATCATCTTAAAGTGCCACGTTTTAACTGGTTCTTCATTTACATCAGGTTTTAAGTACAATATCAATTCTCTGCTGGGGGAACATGTTTTATATGTGTGAGTTGTTCAGCTGTACTTGACTAAAACAGCTGAATGGATTCCAAACTGTGCATTGCTCTGTCACAGGAATGTGCATGTAGTAATTTGGGGGTCTCGAAAATGAACAAATGTTGTTATACTTGATTCTAATTTGCTGCCATATCCCTTTTACACTGCTGGAATTGCAGCTACTAGAACACAGGATACACATCAAGAATACCTGATCAATCAATAACATTTATTTCAATTTGATCTGCCCACAAATGAAGTGATCTCCACGTATCCTTTATCAGACTGTGTTGCATTGTCTAATCACCCCTGGGTAATTAAGAACCAGCTGTGGCTCCTGCTCATTGCCAGCAGTAGGTGGCAGTAATGCACTGGTAAGTTGTTTTCTTAATGCCAATAAAGGTCAATAAAGGTCAATAAAGCTCAATAAAGCTCCATAAACGAGGAGCCTTTCTACTCTGAGCACTCAGAGCACTTTTACTACAAGCCTCATCCACCCAGTCACACATCCATTCATACAAGCACTTTTTTCAAATCTCTTTGTCTAACATTTGCGTGCTTGCACACACACACACACACACACACACACACACACACACACACACACACACACACACACACACACACACACACACACACACACAATGGATTGCCCAAGGATACTTCGCCATGCCTATCCACTCTCCACCATCCACGCTGCGTCCAGAGTCCTGCCTGATAGCTGCCACCTCACTGACCCAGAGTGTAACAGACACCCTCTGCTGCTGCAGGCCTCTGTGTGGGTGATCAACATCATCCACTTCCACGGGGCACACATTAACTCACCTGCCACATATGTTTAATGCTTTTTGTTTTTTCCTGTGTGCAGTACGTTGATATTGTTTGTGATTGTGCTCCCTCAGATTTTTGTAAGTACACCTCTTCTGTCTTTATTATTGGATTTAAAATGTTAGGATTTTATGAGGAATCATCACACTTCATTTCTTTACATTCTGCTTGGAAAATGGGAAATAGGTGCAGTGATTTATTGAACACATCATGCAGAAATATGATAATATTTTGGCTAATTGCTCTTTGTTTATTACATTGCTGGTTCAAAAATACTGTTATGTCTGTTAGACTGTGTTATCTTTGTGATTATTTTGCATAGATTCAACTGAGGAAATGAGGACAAATCCCTCCCTCTGTGCTCTTTCACAGCTCACAGTCACAGCTGTGACAGGTACTTATAATTTAAATAACACACAAAACAGTTAAAGACAAAAAAAAAAAGACTTTTATAAAATACTGCAAGTTTATGTCTAAGAAACTATTGTTTCTTTGATGCAGCTGTGACACTAAAGAGAAAAATACATTAATAAATGCAGTGATATGAAAAAGTGTGAGCACCCCTGATAATTTTCCTGATTTTCCTTTATAAATTATTGGTTGTTTGGATCAGCAATTCCAGTTAAATATATCATATAAGAGACAAATACAGTGATATCTGAGAAGTGAAATGAAGTTTAAAGGAGTTACAGAAAGTGTGCAATAATTATTTGAACAAAATTAGGCAGGTACATAAGCTTGGGGACTCCAACAGAAAAATTACATTAATATTTTGTAGATCCTCCTTTTGCAGAAATAACAGCCTTTAAATGTTTCCTTTAGCTTTCAATGAGAGTCTGGATTCTGGATAAAGGTATTTTGGACCATTCTTCTTTCCAAAACTTCTCCAGTTCAGTCATTGATGGTTTCCGAGCACGGACAGCCCGCTTTAAATCACACCACAGATTTTCAATAATATTCAGGTCTGGGGACTGAGATGGCCGTTCCAGAACGTTGTACTTGTTCCTCTGCATGAACGCCTCAGTAGATTCTGAGCAGTGTTTGGGGTCGTTGTCTTGAAGTATCCAACTTCAACTTTTTCACTGATTCTTGAACATTGTTCTCAAGAATCTGCTGATATTGACTGGAATCCATGAGACCCTCAACTTTAACAAGATTCCCAGTACCTGCACAGCCACACAGCCCCACAGCATGATGGAACCACCACCAAATTTTACTGTGGGTAGCAAGTGTTTGTCTTGGAATGCTGTCTTCTCAGGACGGTCAGAACATTCTTATTTTAAAAAGGCTGATCTGTTCAATAAGGATGTTTACCATAGAGTGTGCCCTCTGCAAAAATTAGTAACCAAGAAAACATGGCAATAAGTAGGCTGGTAATTAATTCATTAGCTGGGGCATTATTATTGTGTGGTTGGACTTTAGGCTTCACAGAAGTGGCCTTTCCTCTCAAGTACACAGTACTGCCCCTCCCTCCAGGCTTTGTAAAGAGCCAGTTTCCTAAAGACCACAGCTGATACTAGATGCTCACAGGTTTCACATCCACAGCCCATAGTGATCATTTTGTTTTGTAAGCCTTTGTTTGAGCTTAAGGAAGTGGAAATAAGATAGCAAATAATGCATAATACACTAAAATAAGGGGATGTTTTTTCCTTCACTCTTCCTCAAATTATTGAGCCACCAGCAGCCACTGTTTGTTGCAGTAGTAGAATTCTTGTGCCCCCGAGTGAAACTGAGTTTGATACATCTGTGGTAGATTCTAAATATGTAATACGAATATTTGGTCTCTCCACCTGAAACCCGTCCAGTAATGAGGTTAGCATAGAAATACTTTTATTTTTTTTTCTCAAGCTGTAACCAGGGGCCGGTTTGGGGTTTGTGCATGGCAGCAGTCATGCCATGGACATGTCTGGATCTGCCTGCCCACATTAGAGACACTGAGTATAATAGCCGAGGACACACCTTTGCCAGCAGTCCAAAGTTCTGACAGTTATACCACAGTCGAAGGTAAACAAGTGCTACCGGTATGTTGTACCATTAGGGTCAAAAATGAAACAATAATAATAATACCTTAGAATTATGTTCACGGTACTCAAAGACACTTTACAATTTCATGCACTATTCATTCACACCTCAATCATACTTGGTGGTGGTAAGCTGCTAATGTAGCCACAGCTGCCCTGGGGCAGTCTGACAGAGGCGTAGCTGCCAATTCGCGCCTATGGCCCCCTCCAACCACCAACCACATTCACACTTAGGCAATGTGCGTTAAGTGTCTTGCCCAAGGCCACAACGACAGCATGCACTTAGACGGGGACTCGAACCAGCGACTCTCTAGTTGTGAGGTGAGCACCTACCCACTGCCACTCATGAAAGCACATATTGTGGGAACATGATAACTCATAAACATGCAAATCATCAGCTAACAACTTCCAGAATTTGAGGTAATTTATATATGAGTTACTGATTAAAATCTTAGCTTATCTCTTATCCACTGAGGTCTATGGTACCAGGAATATTGTGCCATCAGCACCAATCTTTTATTGTTGATTCTGTTTTAGTGTCTATTTTTTACTTTGCACTGTAGTTCTGTATTTACTTTGGGCTATTGTATTTATTGTTGATGTTCTGTTGCATATTGTTCAGTAAACCTTTGTCTCTGTTCTTGGCCATGCCCTGAAAACCTGTCATGATTTCATGGTTTGGTATTTTTCTGTTAGCTGACTTGAAAATAAGTCAGCTTACAAATGCATGGATACACCAACATAATCCAAACTAAACCAGATGCAGGTCCACATCTGGGTGTCTGCAGTGACTCACATCTAACTGTAATTGCAGGGTTTAACATTTTCAAGTTGAAACAAGGACACTGCCAAAGATGCCCTTATCCAGGCTTACTGTGAAGAAGAACCCACACACAACAAGAGAAAAAAAATACTCTCCATGGAAACCGTTGCAAAATCAACCTGTCCTGTTGCATGTGCACACTAGCAAGACACTGGTAATGTGAAACATGTGAACTCAGACACAAAAACAGGCACAGAAAAGAAAAAAGGAAGTAAGTAAAAACCAAGATGAAGAACTAACCTTAAAAATGATACAGTAAATCAAGTGAAAGAGGGACAACAGGAAGATACACCTAGTTTTGAGTGAGTCATGTTGGCCTTTTAGAGCCAGAAGTGACCATATTTGGATGGAAAAGTTGAGTGCTAAGTTACCAGCTAATGCTAGCACAACATGCAGATATCTGTTATTAGTAATGGACTAGTTATACATACAAATACTGCAGGGGTTAGTGCTGTCACCTCACAGCAAAAACATCCTCCTCTTGAAGCCATCTTGGGCCCTCATGCCTGGAGTTCATGTGTGCTCCCTGTACCTGTGTTCAATCTCTCTGGGTATTCTAGAGATTCTAAGATTGTGAGAAGCTGAGAAATATCATTTGAAGCATGGATGTTTAGTGCTCTGTATGTAAATACAAGAATTTTAAAACAAATCCTGAAATCGATTGGGAGCGGATGTAAAGAATGTAAAATCACAGTAATGTGAACTTTCTTGCTGGAATGTGTAATAATCTGTGGTTAAGGAAATGGATGGATGGGTTGATGGCTGGATTAATACAATATTAGAATTTGACTCACCAAAAGTGAAGCACAAACATGGTCACTCTGTACAACAGCCATGTACCAGTAGCACAAACATGACTGAGAGATCCACTTTAGTTCCTTTAATTAGTGGCAGAGCGGCCTAGGAGACAATCCATCCATCCGTCCAGTTTCCTCCTCTTATCCAGCTCAGGGTTGTGGTTGGGCTGGAGCCCACTGAATTACTTTAGATCAGAAGCACAAGAGTACCTTAAAAATCCAGAATCTATTATGTGCACAGGAAATGAAAGCCCCACAAAAAAGTATTTCAACCTTATGAATGTTTCTCAGTAGGTTATTGTCCTACATGGGAGTGTACACTCAGCCAGACTGTTTGATATAACAAAGTAACCACAGTACTAATGTGGTGTAATTAAAGATTATAAAAGTCAGTGAGTCATCTTCTTTTGGCGCTCGCTCCAAGAATGTTTGGATTGTGATGGCAGTTGATCAACAGCTTTATGGTTCATTCTCGATGATTCTGACAAATCAAGGCAATGAAACTTACATCTCTGATATTGTTTTTATGATACTGCTTAAAATATTATTTCTATAGAATGAGTTGAGAGAAGTTATTTGTCACACGTGTTTGCATATTGTCACGCTTTTAAAATAATGGCCTAAGTCGTCTTTTTTTTTTTTTTTCAGGTTTTTCAGAAAAGCCAAAAAAAAAAAAAAAAAAAAAAAAAACTAAACCAAAAAATTAAAAATATGATGTTTTAGGCAAAAATAAAACTTTCATTGAAAACTTACTTAGGCTACTATTTTTAGAGGGTGATGTTATGATAAATACTTATTCCAGTAATTTTATCCAGTATTTTTATAATGCAATTTAACTTTTACCTTGACCTCTATCCACAAATCCCCCATTCTATATTTTTATATTTTACTTCCAAGTTCAAGGTGAAGAGTGTGGTTTTCTTATTCACACAGAACTGTACACAGTGTCTTCTTATACAAAACAAGTTCATGACAATTCTCGCTGGTCACTGAAATACTTTTTTTTAACAAACATTTAAACTTATCTTTATCACCCCAGTGTCCATATGAACTGCTAATGCATTTCTCCCTATACTTTGCAAATTATTGTTTCATGCCTGCCTCTCACCAATGACAGCTGGGACTGGCGCTATAGAAAATAGAAAATGGATGGATGTACAGTTCCAGTACAAGTCTGGACACCAGGGTTATAATAGTTTTGGATTTTACATTATAGTTTAGTTTTAGTTAGTTTTTACTTTTTTTTCTCTAATTCAGTTAGTTTTAATTAGTTTTCAGAGTGGTTTTGCTCGTTTTTATTAGTTTTTATTTTTGGTTTCATGCTTAGTTTTAGTTAGTTTCAGTTAGTTTCAGTATTAGTTTTAGTATTTTCATACCTAATCAGGTGCAAGATTCAAGGCGCAAAAGTGACTATTGTGTAATGAAAACTTGACAAAAGATACAGTTTAAAGAAATATAGTCAACAACCAACTGTTCACAAGACATGCTAAATTTGTGTAATATTAAGGACACACATGAGCATAACCAGGGAGAAACAAAGAAAAACATGAACTCCCAAACTCAATAAATTCTACAATAAACTCCACAATAAACTTCAGCATCAGTGCAGCAGATTAACAACAGCTACATGTGGTGTTAAACAAAAACAAACTCTTTGAAGGAGTCAAAGCTCAAATCCAGCTGCATCCTGATGTTCTCACCACCTGAAGCTGCTTCTGTTTTGGAGCTAGCTTGGTTAGATGCTCGCTAATTAAACCTGCAGGGTCTTTGCGGCCTCTGTACACAACCTACAGAAGTTGCCGACCTCATGTCCGCATTTATGCTTGTGTAGCTGGATTGTGTGTGTTAATTACCTTGTGGTCGTGTGCAGGTGTTTGTACTCAAAGAACCTCCATACGGGACTCGGCAGACCGCAGCCATTACTTTGCGGACCAGCGCGGTGAGCGCACGCACATGCGCACTCACACAGTTGTCCTGTGGCGCTCCCAGCTTAAACTCGGAGAGCGGAAACAATGATTTCATATCAATCCACAAGGCTTAAAAACCCCCCCAAAAAAACAAGTAAATGAAAGTAAGTTTATCGATTATTTCAGTTAGTTTTAGTTAGTTTTGTAAACTCACAATTCAGTTTTAATTAGTTATCGTTTTTTCCTTTTAATTATAGTTTTTATTTATTTCAGTTAACGACAATGTTTTTTCAATTTCAGTTTTCGTTATTTCGTTCGTTTTCGTTAACTATAATAACCCTGCTGGACACACTCACTCATTCAAACCTTTGACTGGTACTATATGGATGTATGGTAGTATATTACTGTTTTCACCAAAACAGCCTTCCATATAAAACATTTGTTAATGTTTTGTTCAGTTCATTTTTGATCAAAATTAGCAAAGCTTTAGCTGAACTCTAGCAGTTAGAGAGCCAGGTTACCAAGCATAGTTATTGTTTACATTAATTCTGTAAGACCATAACAATAAACATCATGCAACTTTATTTTGAGTTACTGTAACTTTCTTGAAAACATTTCTGGATGAGACCCCACTATTTTTGCTTGTATCTATGAGTGTTAGGCCCTAAATGAACAGTAATCAGACAAGATCCCATTGTCTCCTTTGCCGTGTTGAACTGGGTGGTGTTAAAGGGAGGGGAGTAAAGGAGGAGACGCAGTGAAAACATCCTCGTTTTAACCACTGCAGTCGTTTCATTTGAGCGGCATAATTACCTGAGCCTGTTCCTGTGTTGTATCAATTACCTGCCTGTGTAGAGTGACAGATATACTCACCACAGTATGACTGGAACTTTGCAGCTCCTTCTTCTGCTACTGCTGCTCTTTGGTTCTCAAGCTTCCCATTACTATGGGACAGTGATGACTTTTACACCTAAAGACAGCAGAGATGATGGATCTCTCACGGTACGTGCAAAACTGCTAATAGTAATACTACTATTGAATACTATTGAATAATATTTTTGAACAGCAAGTTTGTTTTGCTGACTTAAAAATGTGTGTTTGTGTGTGTGTGAACAAAGGAGAAAGAGTTCACTGAATCTGAGCACGGTCCTGTAACAGGATGTGCTGTTGCAACAAAAGAAGCTGCAGAAAAAGAAAAGATGAAAGAGAAAGAACTCTGTAAAACCTTTTCGTGTTTACTTATGAACTGTTGAATAAAACTGATAAAGAGGTTCAATCAAATAAAAAAAAAAAGATCTGAGATTCAAACTGGACCATGCAACCAAGCTTTGGACCAGTGGATAATTGCCCTGGATCAGTTCACCAATGTGCTTGTGGATTTGAAATACACAACTGCAATACTCACAATCTTTGTGAAGTAATATGCATACAAAATAATATGTATACACTCTGGCCATTACTTACCTTGTAAAAACTGCTTTCCAGAGCAGCAAAAGAAAAGTTTTTAAATTTTTTGTTATTTTTTAATAATAAACAGAAAGTTACAATTTTGTGACTATATATATATATATATATATATATATATATATACACACATTTCATGTGTTGTAAGACTAGACTTCAAAGAAATTCATTTTATTCTCATGTGGGAGGAAAGAAACGCAAATATTTCCTGTTAAAGATCATTGTAACTTTGAGCCCATACACTGTCCCTAACCATACTACCTTCAAAATGTGCATGCAGTCAGCCACTGAAACCATCCCCTGCATCTGTGGTCTTGTCTGTTTTGTCATTTTGTCTTGACCCTGACCTCCTGTATTTTCATATTGAGTTTTATTCCTAGTGTTGTGACTAGTCTGCGTCTCTGTCCCGTGTCTGTGTGCAAGTCCCCTGTGTCTAGTCTGCGTGTACCTTGGTTAGTCACTTCCTGTTTTATTTTGCCAGTCTTGTGTTCCCCTGTGTTAGTAGTTTAATTTGCTTCACCTGCTGTTTCCCCTTGCCCTGATTACCTATTGTGTATTTAAGCCCTCAGTTTTCATCTGTTCTTTGTCGCGTTGTCTTCAGTGTTCCCTTGCTGTGTGTGTGTGTGTGTGTGTGTGTGTGTGTGTGTGTGTGTGTGTGTGTGTGTGTGTGTGTGTGTGTGTGTGTGTGTGTGTGTCTGTCTGTCTGTCTGTCTGTCTGTCTGTCTCCCTTCTCCGTAGTTTTTTTATTTATCTCTGGCACCCGTCCAGCTCCAGTCTAGCTGTGTTTTGGTTTCATGTATTTTCTCAGTAAATCCACCTTTGAGTTCTATTTTTTGAGTCTGCATCCTTGGGTCCAATCCTGCCTGCCACACACAAGCCATGACAATAATGACAAGTCACATGTCATAACTTCCTGCATCGGTTTGTATGCAGTGGCCTGTTTTGGCCGAGTGCCATGAATTTCATCATAACAGGGGTATCACAAGGACGTGGACAAGATAAGAGTAACAGCTACCCAGGGGACTAAGCAGCAGTATACACTGACTATGATCCAGTCATTACTGTAACAACAATACCCAACTACTATTTAAAGTTTGTTTATAAAAGACAAAATATAATGTTTTGATATTGTTCTGACTTAAAAAAAACATTTTTCTCTAAAATAAAATCTCTGAAAGTTAATCCCCTCTTTAATTTTTTAAGCCGCAGTAACTCTGGCCTTATTATAATATATAATAATAGACCTACTTTTACTATTACTATCTTAATATTGCAGGTGGTGTTTGACTATAAGCTGAGCTTTCGCTCGTGCACAGATGAAGACACATGGGTATGTGCCAGTGGTGACTGTGGTGCTGAGACTGTGGAGCTGAACATTGTGGACAAGGAGGGCACAGAATGGTGTCAGAGGGAAGGAGTCATGATTCGGGAGGTTTCCCGTAATGCTCTGTTTCAGCTACAGTTAGTAATCTATCAAACCACAAACGATGCAACAACCACCACTTACTTGATTTCATTCATTCAGCTCAGACTAAACTTCTTGTACTCACACATACGTTTCTTGCGTGCATTTACAAATAAGTACAGCAGATTTATGTAAGAGCTTCACTGCCTCTGGTTAAACTCCACAGGTTAGATGGTGGCAACTGGATTGGCAACAAAAATGGCATTAGTACCTGGAGAGCTATGACTCAGGTGGACTTGAGGACCCGGTCTGACACAGCTCAACCCAACAAATCACCCCAGACCACCATCCTGCCAGCCCTGCGGTAAGTTAACTTTGGTATAACTACTATTTTAGTATTTACAAGGTCTAAAGGGGAAGAGTCAAATATTTGCCATATCAGTAAAGTTAAATCCTTCATAGCACATAGGTAAAATCCAGTTACATGTAATATGAATGCTCATGTAGGTCACTGTGCATTATTTTATTTGCTTGTGATTCTTTTTCTTTTCATAAAATCACCACAGTCACATTCTATTGTCAGAGTTGGTTTATGTTTTAGCTAAATGATGAATTGGGAAATTTTCAGAAAAAAAAACACAGATGAAATCTGAATCTTACAGTTTAACTTTTAAAAACGCTTCCATTTATGCATTTCAAATATGCAAAACCTTTATTAAAAGGCCTCTATCATTTCTGTCTGTCTACTGTGTATAAAAGCTGCTATGGCCAAAAATGGGGGAAAAAAATAAAGGGGTGGACTAACCCTAACCCTAGTCCTAGATAAGTATTTGATGAACTGCTGGATGTTAGTCTTAAGGTCGTAAGTCATAATTGGGTGAGTATTTTATGCATTGTACTAACTGTCATGTCTCTGTGCCAGAGTTCCTTCAAATTGTCAGACAGCCTTCAGCCTGTTGGCCTTTGATTCTGATGGAGACGAGATTAAATGCAGATTTGGAGACACAGCAGCCAATGAATGCAGTCCTTGTAGCCCACCATCCTTTCTGACCATCACACCAGTGAGTTACACTCATTGTTACAACATAATTAATCTCACAGAAAAAGTGAGTCTTGCAAACTGATGTATTTATTTTTTTTACAATTTACAAGACATAGCTCAATCAATCTACATAGTTATGGGAGGTTACAACTGTTTCTCTCTATGACTTTTTTGTGTAAATATGCCTACAACTGAAAAATACCCTAAAGCTTCTGTATGGTGAGATGCATTAAAGTAGTAAAGAACCCTAAATTAAGCTTTCATGACTTGCTGAACTAAAAAATTGTGGCATCCTGGAATTCACTGTGTCCGTGTGTTCAGGATTTAGTCAATATCAAAATGTCAGTTTTGGACTGCTGTATTTCTGTATCTGATTATGCACAATCATGCAAAATCAAATGCGTCAAGGTGCCTTTTTTCAAGCTCCAGAGGCTAATATGACCTGGAGAACTTACACAGACAATCTGCTAAAACCATTTGGTACTGAGCATTTACCAATCAGTGGGCTTTCAGAGTATAATATCTTAGTTTCATCTCTATTAAGATATCATTTTTTTTTTTTTTTGGGTGGTGGTGGAGAGTGCATTTACCGTACTGCAAACTACATGTTTGAGGTATTTGTACTCAGTAGTGGAAACTACATTTACCCTACATTACATAAATCCTATACAAATATCTACACTTTAAAGTAAATATTGCTTTTTATGCAAAGATTTTTTTCATACCAAACATATGAAATAGCTATAAAATATCTTATACGGAGATGAACAACTTGACCTCAGTGCAAGTACAGCTGTAACATTAAGCTGATTTAGTGAAAATTACCTGGCAGGATTTTGTAATTTATTTATTTATTGTGCAAAAAGCTGAATATTCCATGTTTCTCATAAAAATAGAAAAATAGTGAAAGAAATTAAAATCTTGAAATTTCAGTGAAGAATTTCTGATTTCAAGGTAATTTTGTTAAAAATAAACAGCTGACTAATTTGAAAGATCGAAATCATTACCGTAGTTGTAATCCAATACAAAATGCTAACACCCACAGTAGTGGGTATGTGGGTTAACACAAATTTGTGTTTTACCTTTTACATTCTTGGAATTTACAAAAACAAATGGTTTTTCTCTATTTCTGTAGTCTTGCACATTGTTATTTGATTCGGCCAAAAGAAGTGAAGAAGGTCCATATGCCGTGCAGCTGGAGATGGAGGACTTCCCAATACAGACAATCTCCCTCCATCAAAGTGATGGTGTGAAGACAACAAGGACTCCCAGAGATGCTCTCAGTAAAATACCAATCAGATTTGGTCTAATGGGTACGTAGTTCTTTAACTGTTAACCATTAAGGAATCCTGTTTGCTGGATGAAAACTCAGCAAAGACATCTCACTCACCATAACTCAGCAAGATGAATTCACCTAAATTAACTGGCTCCAAACTACAAATGCAATTCTTACCTGGATCATCTCACCCAACACATTTAATACAATAATACTTGATTACATAATTGCTAGGACAAATGTATCTCGAAATGTTTGTAATCTTGCTAGTTTGCCAAATTACTTCAATATATGATTCATTTTTGTTCCAGTGGACCCGCCTGTGCCGTCCTGCTCTGAGGGAATCTACCTGCCCAAGTTTCTGCCTCCAAGTCCAGCTAATGGGGCTCACATGATTGCCTATATTAATGAAACACTGAATATTACCATCATGGCAGAGGCAACCAATGCCCCGTAAGTAACAGGAAAGAAACAAAATGCTGACACACAGACAGTGTATGCCTGGGTTCTATTGCCCAGACGCTATGCCATGCACTGCATTATAATATTATTTAACTGCAATTTGCAATTTACCACCTGGCATGATCAGTTTTGTTCACAATGCACATGATTTGGGGAGCTACAGAAAGCAAAATGGTGCCCAGAGTGAATGCAAGGGGGGAAAAGAGGAAAAACGGAACTCAAAGGACAATTTTCGGCTTTCTAATAAACATAAAATCCCAGAAGCTGGGAAGCCTTGGAAAAAAACAAAACAAAAAAAAACTACAGTTCCCAGCAAAATGATGTTAGTGGCTTGCTTTAAAAATATGATAGTTCATGCTGACGACATAATGACGGATATTCGAACATAGGAAGTGCTCTTAGGGGCTGATCAGATCGATAAAACTCCTGGATAATAATGTTTTTGTTGTGTACGTGTTTTATGATTTCTGCAAACCCATTAGTGGGAGGAAACTGCACTCTGGGACACGTTGGATGCATGCAAAAGGCCTGAATTTGAGTTTTGTGTCAATCCTGTAACCGTAAATCTCCTCTGAACTCTACGCTGTAGCATATGAAGTATCCTGATGTGCATCTCTTTACAAATGTAACCACAGGTCAGGTCAGTGCAGCCTGCAAGGGTTGTAAATAGCCCATGGGCTTCAGAGGTGTTCCGGTTACGTATGTGGGCCCAGCAACGACCCGAGGAGGCACAGTCACCCTCTACTATGGAGGACACAGAGAATAGGGCTGTGTTTAAATTCCCTTTCACAGTTTGTGTCCTACATAACAGATTCAAGCTGAGTGCATTCATTAGGATTAAAATATAGATTTGAATAACATTTCTATTCTCATGTATTATTTTATATGATTGCAATAACATATAATGAGCTTCGGTTAGCTTTACAGAAAAATATGAGGTAGAAACGTCCTCCAAAGAGCTACTTTTACTTTCTTACTTTGAGTACATTTCAGAGCCTGTACTTTTTTACTTTTTCTTAAGTAAAGAAGTTGAAACAGTACTTCGACTTTTACCAAAGTATTTTTTAACACAAGTACTTCTACTTCTACTTAAGTACAGAATGTCAGTACTTTTGCCACCTCTGATTAAATGCAGAGTAGCATATATGCATCACAGGAAGCCCCCCAACTGTCTAGGCCTATTGCAGCGTATATAAGGGAGGGTTCACCTGATCCAGCCCTAACTATAAGCTTGATCTAACTGGAATGTTTTAGCCTCATATATGCCACATGGATTTGGTGCAGGCAGCTCAGGTTAGCCTGAAAGCTGAAGGCTCTGCCTCCCATTCTACGTCTAACCCCAAGTAAGCTGTCTGAGAGTGTAGTGCCCTCTTGGGGTGAAATGGCACTATGAGGTCTTTAAGAATGATGTAAATAATGATCAGATTAGAGTTCATCTTTTCACATGTGTTGTTCAGTTGCAAAGCCAAACCATACATGAATAAAATGTCTTTTATTGATTTTTTTTCCTTTTAAGACATAGTTTAAGATGTGTCTGTTTTCTACCTTCAAGATTTAAAAGCCAACCATCACCATACATTTGGGAATAAATTCTGATGTTTTAATGAACTCTGATTTACATGCTAGATCTCTCTCTGGTGTTTTTTAGGGATTTAAAGCTTATGTTCAGTGGACCACATGATGTTGTCAAACACGCTGCTTCACGTGGAGAATTCATTCTGACTTGGACACCATCTGAGAATGAAGATGGAGAAGATCACCCCATCTGCTTTGTAGTCCAAGCAGAGGAAAAGTCAGTGTGGTGATATTTGCATGATTATAAGTGTAAATCACATCATACAGTTATGTTTTTGTATCTGTAAAACTGCCTATGAAAAATAAAATATGATACTGAAGGATCAGATCAGTTTAACCACTTTCTCAACAGCATCGTTATGGATATATTTTGTACTGTTTCGTGTTCTAATTAGTATGCTTTGAAATGATTCCCTCAGCACAGCCAAGTATCACTCTGAGCTACGCTGTGTTATTGTGAGCGTCCACATTAGTGAGTAAACTGAAATTATTGGCTTTTCCTTCATTGCATTCTATGTTAGGATAGTTTTTCATATGTAATTTTTTTTCAGGACCAATCACCACATCGCTGCCAACAACTGTTCTGCCTTCAACTACCTCAGAAAATATGACCACACCTCCCTTTGGTACGTGAAATATGCAACAGCTGATTTGGCACATGAATAAAGGCCTCTGTCCTTAAGACAGTTTTATTTCTTCAGGTTATCTGGTGCTAATAATTACAAACAGTGGCACAAAGGTGTTTCCCAATTGGACTTCTTGTGTAATCACTTTTTTTGCAAGCGTGTGCTTTGAGGAATTTGTGTGTAGAATGAAATCTTCTAATGTTTGTGTTTAGATTTGGCAAATTTTTCACTTCCTCTGTTTGTTGTTTAACAGTAAATAAAACTGAACCTCTAAGCAACGTGCTAGATGAGTCCCGAGGATCAGGTAAATATGAATATCTTACATCGCTTGGAAGTGCAAAGCTATGGTTTTAATATTGTTTGACTTTCAAAGCAATTCAGCCTTTGAGCTTATCCTTCTTCTACATACAGGCGATGGCAGCATTGGTGCTGGTGAAGTTGTTGGTATCGTGTTTGGTGTTGGAGCTGTTGCAGTGATTGGTGGCATTGCCATATGGGCTTTGAACCGAAGTTCTCATGTGCTCTGTGAGTAATAAAATCTGCTGCTTTTTAAAAAAATTTTATACCCTTTATCTCATTTTACAGATATTAAAGAAACTGTGTGAATTCATTTGTTTAACAGCCTTCTCTCTCTCTAATTCATTTTTACAGAAAAAAAAAACAACAAGGAACACCAAATCTGTAGAATTTAGACAAAGGAGAGCACAGGGGATGATATAATGCACTGATTTTCTTGCTAATTTTATTCAGAAGGGGTCACCACAGCTTATTATTATTATTATAATACACCAGATGCCCTTTCTGACCGCCAAAAAAGATCTTTTGCTTCTCGTGCTAATGTCTAGACTACTACACTAAGGAACCACTAGAATGCATTTTTTTCTCTGTCCAATTGTGTGTCCAAGTCCAATTTCTACATATGCGTATGTTATGAAATGCAGATGCATATTTTACTTTTGAAGATCATATCAAAGTATCATGTGAATGCTCAGTTCACTGTTTTCAGTCTTTGGTTCCATCTGTTGGTGAGATGTAGAAGTAAATAAAAGCTAAAGGCAGATAACCCCATGTGTGAGTGATTGTGTTTTGTTAAGGCTTTTAGTCTTAAATTCACACACTGATGTAAAGAAAATATTTACATAGACAATATCTGAAAGTAGAACATCAAGGTTTGAGAGCTGAAAAGCACAAGAAAGGACACAATATTTAAACACTCTCAGCAAAAGTGTAATTCAGTTTCCCTTTATTTATACAGCAGTAGATCACAGCAAACAGGTGCCTCACAGTGCTTTTTATATTGAGATAAAGACTTAATACAGACTAAACTCCAACAATCAGACTTTGCTCTATGAGAAAGCACTTGGCGACAGTGGGAAGGAAAAACTCCCTTTTAACAGACTCAGCCTGAACAGAGGGGCAGTCATCTGCTACAACCTGTTCAGGCTGAGGGGAGTGACAGGACAAAAGAGCCAAAAAGAGCCAGAGATTAACAATAATCAATAAAGCATATATAATGTAAATAATCTCTAATCTAAATAATCTCTGTAATAAAATGTTATGGTCAACAGCATCGAGTCAAAAAGAAGGTCATTTGCAACCTCCACTAAGGCTGTTTCTGTACTGTGATGAATTCTGCAACCTGACTGATAAACAACCTTCATTCAAACCTACAGGTTTAAATGAATTGATTATATACTATGATTTCAAAGTATGCCTTTAATTGTTTGAGCAGTGTCAAAACAAACAAACAAACAAAAAACAATAGTAGCATAAATTGGTTGTACAGTACAGCACAGGTAGGTCTGGACTGGCAGCTCCACCTCATTACTGTCTGCCGTGCATCACTTCCTCTAACTGAAGCCACTGAATCTAGCTGCTGCTAGGAAGGATCGAGAGCTTGGTTGTGTTTGGTTAAACTCTCACCACTGGGTGGAGTAGTGCTACTGTGAGTCAGGCAGACTCGTTTTTTTAGGTTTACTTTGTGTGTGTGTTTGGTAAAGTTCTCATACTCTAGATGTCTATTTTACTTTGCTTTTTTTTTTGTGTGTCATTTTCAGTCTAAGTGAATTAAGCAGCCGATTTAACCCCTATTTGGGGGGGTGCAATGCAAATATGAAGGGAACTGTACTGCACGTCCACTACACGGAGTACTTTGGATTTAGGAGCCTCGTTTACTTTAGTTCAAGAAGTATTTTGCTCACAAATACTGAACATTAGATACTTCGGTTAGATGTGTCCACATGTCACTGAATCTTAACTAATTACTACATTTCATGCCTCATAGTGTCAAAGACTTCTATGAGTATGTTTACATTCACAGCGCTTCCTGTTGAACTGTTATCAACATCCTTTTTGCTTTCGGCCTCTCTGACTGTTTTATGTCAGTGACCTTTGAACATATTTTACGGGTCATTATTTATTACAGCTTTCAGTGCACCAAGCTTTACCACAACAGAGTGAATATCAGTGTGCATAATTTTAACTCACTCACAAATTTTACTGAGGCTCAAAGTTTCTATCATTATGAAGCTGTTTTGAGTGACTGGTTGTAGGTTAATTTTCCTACAGTGTGAAGCCTGTTCTGTGAACGATGCCATCGGCAATCCAACCCACATTTTAACAGATCTGAGAGCTAAATGTTGCAAAGCATGTTTTCCAGATGGTGGGGCAGTCTCAATGAGAAAAAGGATCATGGCAGACAGAATGTGTGGGCTGAACATGTGAGTCACTGCTGAGATTCTTGTGGTGGCTCCTCCCACGACATCAATGGCTCGAGGTTTTTGGAACTGTCTTTACAAAAGGGAAAAGGCATATTCACACATTCACACACTCACACAGTCACAGTAGGGAAAACACTGGAGACTGCAGCACCACCAAACTTATTGCAACTGTGTACAACAATCTTGCAGTCATGTTGCCTTTAAAATAGTTGCTTTAAAGTTGGCAGCCAGACTTGCAATCACTCAGTCAGCTAGCATCTTCAAGACAATTTGAGTATATTACAATGCCAATAAAGCGGTAATAAAACAGTGACAAGGCGAGTTCAGTCTGCTATGCAGTTAAATGGGCTCAGCTCTGTCTATTACATTCAATCCATTTGTGACATTGCTGTGACAAACTGTGGAAAATCATTGAAAAAGGCAAATCACTTGCTGTCTTTTCAAAATCTGTTGCTATCCATATAGACAGAAATTCACATTAACTACCTACATTTAGAGTCCAACCAAAACCCGATCCAGAAATTACTTTCCAGAAGGTGACACGGGTGCAGCAGGACAGTGATTTAACTGCAGATTGACACAGGCACTCAGTAGCCTTGCTTTTATTTAGTAATTTAATCAGTTAAGTTCCCCATTCTAAATATGCATGTCACAGAACTGTTGCACAAACTGATGGAGGGATTGAACATGAACCTTGGAGTCTGGTTGCCTCTCACCAGGTGACCTGTGCAATCCCCTTCCAATTGAAAGTGTTGGATGCAAACACAATTACATGTAATTCTAAATGTGAATCCAATGCAGTCATCAAGAAACCACCTTTTTTTTCTGGTTGCAAGGAGGTTGCCATTCTGTCTTTATTCTAGTGTTACTGAGCCATTGGCACTTCAGTCTTGGCTTTATTTTCCATCCCCAGGCCTGGGGAAATGTGAACGCCTGAAAATCCAGAATCCATTATCTGAACAGAAAGGAAATGGAATATCCTGCACAAAGATAAAAAGTACTTGTTGACATGAATACGAGGGTAGTTGTAATGTGTAGTTATTGTCTAACATAGCAGTGCACACTTAATCAGAGCTATTGTGGTAATAATTACACTTAGAAAGGCTCTGACTCAGCTTGCTGAAATACCAGAATATTTGGATTGTGATAGCAGTTGTTCCACACCCTTCTGCTGTACTCTCACGCTCATGAACAGCAGAAGCAGATATCACGCTTCCCATGCTGCTTTACCAAAAACAAGTATACTGCTGTGTGTAGAGCGAAAAAGAGGTGGGACTTTTAAAGGTGGGACTCTTCAATACAAAGTCAGCGTGATTAGAGCGAAAAAGTCAAGTAACTTTAACTAAACAGGATCATGACAAACATCAGGCTTGTACAGTGACTGATCCTGTTGAACTCTGACTGAGCAGACAGCACTCCCTTTGTCTCTTTTCAGTTTGCAACCATTTCTGTGCCATAATTATGGCTGTAAAGGGAGGAGACAAAAGTAGGAGGAGTACTGGAAAAAAATCCTCCTTTTATCCATTGCAGCTTTATGTATGCTCATCGTTTCATATCAGAGGCTTCGTAACTGGGACAAGGACTCTATTCTAGTTTATTGTGACTTTCTTGCTTGCATAGATTGACACTTCTGCTGATCACCACTATGACTGTAACCATGCTGCTCCTGTTTCTGCTGCTGCTCCTGGGTTCTCAAGCTAATCATTACTATGGGACAGTGATGACTTTCACCCCCAAAGGAAGGACATATAATGGATCTCTCATGGTAGGTGTCCCTATGATAATAATAGTGGGCCTCTTCATTTGCACAACTATAAAATATTTTGAGTAACACCTATATATTTATGGAAATCTTATTTTTTCCTTGCTGTTGCTGTTTGTGTACTTTTTCATTATTCATTTTGAAGACCTCCTCATGATGCTTTCTTAATGTTTGTTAGGTTTTTGTTGCCTTTTCTATTTTCTGTTGTAATCAGCATTTTATCCCTTGTCTTAATCTTGACATCTGCAGTATGTTTAGTTGTGTAGTTGTGACTGGATTACTCAGTATTATTTTAATTAGCCCTGGCAGGGCATGCAGCGACTACCCCTGCATGTTTCAGTCAGGAGCACAAATATTTGGACGATGACTTGTAACTCTGCCACCACACTGCAGTGAATTTAAAATCCATCAAGACATGATTATGGTGCACACTTTGTGCTCCATTGTTATAGGGTCAAAAAAAAACAATATAACATTAAATGTATATGAACAGGCCTGAAATTAATATGAGCTGGGGCCTATCCCAGCTAACACAGGATGAGAGGCAGGGTGCACCCTGTACAGGTCGCCAGCCTGTCGCAGGGCCAACACAGAGAGACAGACAACATTGATACCTATTCACACCAATTTAGAGTGACCAATTAACCCAACCCCAGTAACTGCATGTCTTTAGACTGTGGGAGGACACCGGAGTACCCGGAAGAAGCCCACACAGACATGACAGGAATCAAACCCAGGCCTTCTGGAAGTCATTCTAGCTTTGAGGCAGTAGTGCTATAACCACCAGCCCCACATATAAAAATAAGTCAGCTGTTCTCTCACCTTGTAGATTTAGTGGCCCGGACTTGTCTTTTGTGGTTAGTATGTGAGCAGTATTGCATTAAGGAGAGATACTGGTGTGGTGTGCTCAGCTAATCTATCATTACTGCAGTCTCAAAGCCTTTATTACTCAAAGTCTTTGTCGAGTTATTTATCAAATTTCCTAGTTTCAGTGTCAGCCGTAACTCGAACCGGCTTGGATTCCACAGAGGACGCTGGCCAACTCACTCGATTACACTTTATTTGTTCCAAATGTCTGTGTAGATTCTCAGTTATCCAGGTCATAGTAGTCTCTGGAGCTTGAAAAAGGCGACTGGATTTCTTTTTGTTTCTTGAAGACGTTTCACCTCTCATCCGAAAGGCTTCTTCAGTTCTCAACCAAATGGTGGAGAGACCCAGGTATTTAAACCCCTGTGGGCGTAGTCCCCTGGAGGTGGTTATGACCCTCTATTGATCATGTGCGTGAACACATGTGCCCAGGTGTGAAGGGGGCGTGGGTCATATTTAATCAGTGGTTTCAGTTGAAACCAATTTAGGACTCCGCTCCATTGTTTCCTGTGGCCTATTGAGGTCACTGGAACAAAGGTGTGAATGGGGGTTGAGACGTCTGGGAAGGGAGCTCAGGACAGCACTGTAAGCGGGGGAAAGTTGGTGACGTAATCCACCTCCTCTGTTCAATGATGGTTGTTCACAGTGGACATAGATGGCTTCTTTCACTCCTCTTTCAAACCATCTGTTTTCCCTGTCCAAAATGTGAACATTGGCATCCTCAAAAGAGTGCCCTTTTTCCTTCAGATGCAGATGTACTGCTGAATCTTGTCCTGTCGAGGTGGCTCTTCTATGTTGTGCCATTCGTTTGTGAAGAGGCTGTTTGGTTTCACCAATGTAGAGGTCCGAGCACTCTTCACTGCACTGAACAGCATACACTACATCGCTGATCTTGTGTTTGGCGGGTTTGTCCTTGGGATGAACCAGTTTTTGTCTTAGGATGTGACTTGGTTTGAAGTATACTGAGATGTCATGCTTGGAGAAAATTCTTCTGAGTTTCTCTGACAAGCCTGACACATATGGGATGACAATGTTGTTCCTCTTGTCCTTCCCATTCTCTGTAGTTTGTGTTTGGCCTTCATTCCTGTGCATCTTAGCTGATTTGATGAAGGCCCAGTTGGGGTAACCGCATGTTTTGAGGGCTTTCTCAATGTGTGTGTGTTCCTTATGCTTCCCTTCTGCCTTAGAGGGAACACTTTCCGCACGGTGTTGTAGGGTCCTGATCACCCCAAGTTTGTGTTCCAGAGGGTGGTGGGAGTCAAAGAGGAGACACACAGACCAGTATCTCCTCACCTCAATAGGCCACAGGAAACAATGGAGCGGAGTCCTAAATTGGTTTCAACTGAAACCACTGATTAAATATGACCCACGCCCCCTTCACACCTGGGCACATGTGTTCACGCACATGATCAATAGAGGGTCATAACCACCTCCAGGGGACTACGCCCACAGGGGTTTAAATACCTGGGTCTCTCCACCATTTGGTTGAGAACTGAAGCCTTTCGGATGAGAGGTGAAACGTCTTCAAGAAACAAAAAGAAGTCCAGTCGCCTTTTTCAAGCTCCAGAGATTTGTTCCAAATGTGCATTTCAACATTTAAAGCAAAGTAATGAGGTTGAAAACCTATAGAAGAGAAACACAAATTCACATTAAAGTACCTCTTGATAAACAAAAAGCAATGTCATCATTTTTTAACACATACTTGTAATTAATATTTATACATTTTTTACCAAAGAATGTTCATGATTTTATCCTTACTGTTTTTAAAGATTTCAAACTCAAATCTATCTATTCAAAAGTTTAAACTTCACATTAAAGCAAGCATGTGTGTCAGTTACTTAACTGGCCCAAACAGCTTTCAGCACAGTCAAATCAAGTGGAGCAATTATTCATTCAAAGGAAATTGTATAACTGAAACTAAACATGCCACACTTTAAATCATATTCACCAGAATTCAGCAGTGAAAATCAAACAAATCCACACCTACCAGTGGGGTCTCTGGGTCTCCTAAAACACTGACACACAGCTCTCCCCTCTGCTGCTACATTCTGCCATGATGGCTAAACAAAGAAACCTGCACACCTGATTTAGGAGGGTTAAATCACTTCCTCATCTACCTAGGCCTGAGGCCTGCAAGCTCATACCAGCCGTTCATTCAATTTCAAACCATAAATATAACATAAATATAATATGGATAAGTAGCAGAATTTTTTTTTCTTCTTTTAAATACAACTCAACAGTCTTTATTATTCACTGAGAATTTGAAAGGGACCTAAAAGCACTTTGTTTTATTTTTAACAGTTCCAGATTTTTTTATGAAATGGCCTTATTTTTGCAATATTGCAGGTGGTCTTTCACTACAAGCTGAGCTTTCGCTCATGCACGGATAAAGACACGTGGAATTGTGTCAGCAGTGACTGTGGTACTGAAAGTGTGGAGCTGAACATCGTGGAGGAGGAGGACAAAGAGTGGTGTCAGAGGGAAGGAGTCATGACTCGGGAGGTCTCCAGCAGTATAAGTTTCTTTCAGCTACGGTCAGTAACTGTCAGATGAAAGACAACTTTGACCCTCTGAGGTCATCACCATCGGTGATGACCCCAAACCTAACCCTGATCTTAACTCTAGGCAATCAGAATATGTAACAAAGCTACTTTCAGCTCCTCCCTTTTTCACAAAATGTTGCTGCACCAGGTGGTGTTGCATATTTGATTTTGGCCAATGCCTTTTCAGACACAACTGCAAAGGCATTTGAGGCTTTTCCAAAGTCTTGCCAATCAGGGAACAGAGAAAATAATCATTCTAACATGCATCAAAATTTTAAAAATTTAAGAGTATTGATAGAGTTATCACCAAAGATGGCTTAGACCTCAGAGAATTAACAAACGATACAAAAATTGCCATTTACCTGCTTGCACGTGTCTCCAAAAATGGGTGGAAGTTTGTCAGGGATGAGAAGAGATTCAAAATAGTTGATAATAGATGATAAAGAACATGGTGAATGTATTAGTTTGATTAGTGTTGTGTGATCTGATGCAGTCAGCGTTTCAGTAACAGAAAGGAAAAAGGGTATGATAAAATATCAAAAGGGAGTTTTTCCTTCCCACTGTCGCCGAGCGCTTGTTCATAGGGGGTTGTTTGGATTGTTGGGTTTTCTCTGTAATTATTGTAGGGTCTTTACCTTACAATATAATGAGCCTTGAGGCAACTGTTTTGTTGTAATTTGGAGATCAATAAATAAAATTGAATTGAATAGCGTAGGGTATTGTAGGGCCCCCTATGAGTGAGTGCTTGCCAACAGTGGGAAGCCAGAACCAGGCTCAGGATGGGGGCTGAGCGAGGGAGACAAGACAAAAGACACACTGTAAAAGAGATCCAGAGATTAATAATTGTAACACATACACATAGATAGATTTCTTGCATGCTAATTAGTTTACATGCTAAACCATGTATACTAAACCATGTATATATATATGGCATTTACTATAGAAAATAACCAAATTACCTCCTTTGAAACTTCAAAGGTTAGATGGTGGTGACTGGGTTAAAACCAAAAACAAGGTCGTTAAATGGAAAGCAGTGACTGATGTTGACCTGAGGACTCGGCTCGACACACATCAGCCTAACAAATCACCTCAGACCACCATCCTGCCCGTCCTGCGGTAAGCCTCCTTATTATGTTAAGGCCATCATTACAATATTTGCAACTATCATACAGGAACGTGTCAAACATCATTTCTGTATTGTTTGTGCAAATCCAAATAAAACTGAATACTTGATGTATGGGCCTATTCTACCCAACTGGTTCAAATTGATGTGAATACCATGTAAGTATGTAATTTTATCTGGCTTATTGTTATAGATTATATAACTAGAAAGATATTATGTGGTATACACCCTTGTACAATAGTGCCGTATGTACTTTCTCTTACTTTGGAATTTTTTGTGTCTGTTCTATAATGTGCTTAATAAGACAGATAATAATAAGATAATCACAGAATATTAATCTCTTACAGCATACTTATTTACTTTTGTTATTTAATGAGTATTGTTATTTTTTGCTGGAATATGTATTATATCTTTACTAACCCAGAGGTGACTAAAAGTATTTAGATAAAAGTTTAGGGCAAGGCCTCCAAATTAGGGCAAAATAGTTTGGCAGAAGGCAATAAGATGCCCCCTGAAGGTTATTCTGTTATGAAATGGGGCTGTAATGTTACCCAGATTTTTATATTTATTTAAATATATTGTATTTATTTTACATCTTCATCAGTGGCGGGAGGAATCCCCATAGGTGATGGATCTTGTGACAGATATGAATCAGTTCAGTAGAATGGTCCATCATCGGGTAACAGGCGGGGTACACTCAGGACAGGTTGGCATTCTCTCACAGTGCTAACACAGAGGGACAAACATTCACATTCACGTTCACCCCAGTGGCCAGTTAAACTAACCTGCATGTCTTTGGACTGTGGGAGGAAGCTGGCACATGAAAACGCCACTCAGAAATCGTGTAATTAAAATATGGCTTGCATATTTTTTCTTTTTCATAAAATCAAGACCATACTTAATTTAAAAGGCTCCCATTGAACTTTCAATCAATGTCTCGTAGTGTTACAGCTTTTCTGCTACAAGATTTGCTCCAAACATTTCCAAGATCCATCCTTAACCCTAACCCTGAGGTTAGGTGGATGTTAACAGGGTTGATTTTGGAGTCTTTATATGCTATTTTTAGCTTGGAGGAAGGATGTTACCATTTGCAGTTGTTAAAACCACAAGTCCCAGTTTTTGGGTGAGTATTGCATTTACTGTACTGCATGTGATTTCTCTGTGCCAGAGTTCCTTCAAATTGTCAGAGAAACTTCAGCCTGTTGGCCTTTGACCCTGATGGAGACAAGGTTCAATGCAGATATGGAGACACAGACGCAGATGAGTGCAATCCTTGTGCCCCGCCAACTTTTCTGAGCATCTCACAAGTGAGTTTCAGTCATCGTCACATCTAATTACAAAATGTCCTTTTTCCATCATTAGTGTGTCTGTCCACAAATCACAGGAACCCCTCCTCACACTTAAACATTTAATGAGTCTTCACCAGGGTTATAATAGTTTTGGATTTTACATTATCGTTTAGTTTCAGTTAGTTTTTACTTTTGTTTCTCTATTTCAGTTAGTTTTAATTAGTTTTCAGAGTGGTTTTGCTCGTTTTTATTAGTTTTTATTTTAGGTTTAATGCTTAGTTTTAGTTTAGTTTCGTTAGTTTCAGTATTCAATGTGCAAAAGTGACTTTTGTGTAATAAAAACTCAACAAAAGATACCATAAAGAAATATATTCAACAACCAACGGTTCACAAGACAGAAGCACTACATGCTAAATGTGTAATAATTAGGACACACATGAACATCAACAGGGAGAAACAAAGAAAAACATGAACTCCCAAACTCAATAAATTCTACAATAAACTCCCAATAAACTCCAGTGTCAGTGCAGTAGATTA